>NC_143017.1:18999530-19154530 GCF_055824585.1 Amblyomma mixtum
TGACTAGCCAGTCATTAACCGGGCATAACTGGTTCATAATTAATCAATCATGACTAGTTATTCATGGGTCATGACTAATTAGTCTCGACCCAATTTGTCATGGCTAGCCAAACCAAGTCGCCCCATAGCCACCTTGTGTGTGCCAACGGCCGTGCGGCCAAAGTTGCGTGGAAAGGCTTTCGCCTCGCGCACTTTAGATCGTCAAAGTGGCCCCTGAATTTTGTTTTAGTATTTTGTGACATCGGGCCTCTTCATGCTGACCTGCTTTGCACCGGGATGCAATAGCGGGTATCCCAACGATGACTCCGCGGACAGTCATTTCAGCGTTTTTGCAATTTTTTCACAATATTAACAGCCTAATTTCGCATCACACAAACGTTTTCTCCAAGATAACACGCAGCTTTGAAGCAAAAGCTGCCGTAATGGAAGTATTATTTTACTGCAGCCATGTAGAGCGCGAATACAGCTCGCCAAAACCTCATATGTGCCGGCCACTCCACGCGTCCGCGCTGCGTGTAGCAGACGACGCGCCCGGCAGGGAGCAAGACTCGACTGCAGCGCCGTTAGTTCTCGTGACCGCCGCTTGGGATGCTCTCCTCCGCTGGGCGGTATGGGGAGCTGCGAAACTGAGTAGGTTCTAGTAACGTTGGTTTCTGCTCTAGTCGCTAGGCCTAGATTATGAAGATCAACGAAGAAGGAGCGCTTGCTTCGGCCGTTTATCAGTTCTTATTGTTTCGCCATCTTCGCGTTCTCTTTCCGGGCCCTTAGTACTGCGGATGCAGTGCAGTTCCCAAAGTGCCGTTTTCGCTTTTGCGTCTAGACTTTGTTCCAACCCGTGCGTTCATCAGTGATATGCCATCATCATCGTCTGTGCACACAACATGCAGTAAAATTTAGTCATGAGGAGATTCAGAATGCGCACAAAACTATTTCCTCCCTTTCCTCCGCCATATTGGCACTAAGTTCGCGATTTTTTTTCGCTGAAATTTGATTTCTGGACTGCCCAATTTTGTCGTTTTCGCGGTCCCTAGAGGATCCGATTTGTATTTCGAAGTTCGATGATTCATGAAAATAAGTGGTTGGAAGAAGCATTCGATGATATTACGTATGCTCTGACACTTATTTCCGCACACTCGTGCATACGGCGTGGTGACCACATCCACAAACTCCGCCTTTGACAGCAGCACAGTTCGGCATGTCGTTGACAAGTGCACATGACTGGACAAAGTTCAGACAGCCCAAAAGCGAAAGTGAACTCACCGTATAAAAGGCCCAGAAGGCAGAGATGACGAAAAAGATAGTAATGCAAAGCTACCAACATAATTAAGGCAAGCCTTCTGTCAGCGTTGGATTCCGCAACTGCAGTGTCGCTGAAAACCAACTTCATTATCAACATGATGAGTTCGTAGTGTCTTTTGGTCGGGGTGGGGACGGGGCTGGGGAGAACAGTGAGGTCGGTTCTGGTCAGGCATGCTGGGGTGAGGCCGGGCAGTGCAAACCAGGAACACACGGCCATTGACCACAGCAGACACAGGACGCCAAAGCGCCAGGACTAGGATGGCAGTGATCACCCCGCACCTCCACCAAATGTTACGTGATGGCAAGCCGATGAATACAGTATGACATGGCAGATGGCTGTGGCATGACTTAATGGCGGATGGCCTGGCATGAGCCCTCCCGCCTCCGCCACTGCCCACTTCGGCGTCTTCTAGTCCGTGACAATACTACCACCTATTTCAAATACCTACCAGACAGAACCTCCTGAAGAAACCCACATTACCCTCGACAACCAAATTTCGGATCAGCACAACATTTCTCTAGACCTTGCAAAAAAATTCTTATATTCCACCTCTTCCCAAAAACATCCACCCCGAGCGTGACAAAGATCGTCAAACAGCTCGAGCAGCAGCCCTCCATAAAATAAGCGCCATGCTAGTCATCAGCCATTCAAAATTTTTTAAAACAATGGGTTCATACACCAGCACATCGTGTCATGAACAGTGCTGTACCATGAAACTGGCTCATTACACTCACCTGGGTTCCTGCGCACTGCAGGGAATATGGCTGCGCACAGTCACTTTCAAGAACTCATCGACCGAGGGGTGGCCAGCCTCCCCTTGTTCCGCAGCGCCAGGGAACACAGTATGACAAACGGCGAAATTGCGCTCCACTACCGGGGTTCCTGACTAATTTACTCCCCTCCCCATAAGTCACTCCACAAGGCTGATCAAGTCACTTGGCGACAAATTCAAACAGGCACTTTTCCAAACCCCATCCTGTGTTCACTCATGCACCTGGAGATCCGGCCTGCAAATTATGCCGACACCCTTAGTTGGTAATGGTTTGGTAATGTTGAACATTACCAAAGTAATGTTCAACAGCCTAGCGAGGGAACAGCAGTTCGCAATTGGTAGCGAGGTGCTGGAAGTAGTAAGAGAATATGTCTAACTTAGGGCAGGTAGTGACCGCAGATCCGGATCATGAGAGGGAAATAACTAAAAGAATAAGAATGGGGTGGAGCGCATATGGCAGGTTCTCTCAGATCATGAATGGTAGCTTACCAATATCCCTGAAGAGAAAAGTATACAACAGCTGTATCCTACCGGTACTCACCTATGGGGCAGAAACGTGGAGGCTAACAAAGAGGGTTCAGCTTAAATTTAAGAACAACGCAGCGAGCTATGGAAAGGAAAATGATAGGTTTAACGTTAAGAGATCGAAAGCGGGCGGAGTGGGTGAGGGAACAAACGCGGGTTAAAGACGTAGTTGAAATCAAGAGGAAGAAGTGGGCTTGGGGAGGGCATGTAATGCGAAGGCAAGATAGCCGCTGGTCCTTAAGGGTAACGGAGTGGATTCCAAGAGAAAGCAAACGTAGCAGGGGGCGGCAGAAAGTTAGGTGGGCGGATGAGATTAAGAAGTTTGCGGGGATACAGTGGCGGCAACTGACAAAGGACAGGGTTAATTGGAGAGACATGGGATAGGCCTTTGCCCTGCAGTGGGTGTAGTCAGGCTGATGATGATGATGATGATGATGACCCTTAGTTGGGGCTTGCCCCAATAGTCGAATCTCCCCCTTATCTGAGACTTGACGACCCGACCATGCTGCACAGCTGGGTTGCTCACAGTTAAGGGTTGCTCAATAAAAGTTCTTCCACCCCCACCACCATGAACCGTGTCCAAATTTCAGCGCTTGAAACATGTGTCTGAAAGTTTTGTATTTAATGCATGTAAAGAGACTTGATGCTATGCTTAGCGCACTTTGACTTGCTGCTGATTGAACACTGTGTGATGCATTTTTGAAAGCATTTTTATATTTTGGTTCACTTTTATTTCAGTTTCATTAGCGAATCGTGGAAACCCCGTCTTCCGGCATAGGCTACTGAGCTCTGATGGATTGTTTTTTTTTGTTTTTTTATATACCCCATTTCCCATTGCAAACTAATCACTTCCATTAGATAATATTCGCTTTGCTTTAAAACTGTTAGAACAATATTACTATTTGCTTCGAACAAAAATTGACTATTAGCACATGCCTAGTGTTGGAAAAAACAAAAAAAAACAAAATGGCATGTTCATGAAATCCCCGGAATAAAAAAATATTCGCTGGACATTTACTGAATGCGAGTTCCAGCCACAGCAGGTGTGGTGCCAGAGCATTGGCAACACTGGGTACAGGTGTACGGTAAGCATGCGGCCTGCATGTGACCGGGTGCCACAAATGCATGGTCGCTCACGTGATGCCGGTATCCAGTGTGTCATGAAGCGAGGGAAACGGATGAGAGGAAAAGCATGAGGAAAAGCGCTGATTGTGCTGCAAACAGCTATCAACCAAATGTGTTGAACACAAGCGAAACTTGCATAGCATGCAAAAGAAGAATGTTGCTCGTTACCAAAAACTCGGGAGTGCACGGCAAAGAATAGCTTGCTGTTGGCTGATCTGGGACTTGCTGAAAAACGCAAAACGAGCCACAGGAGATCCAGCAGAGGGCAGCACTGCAGTGCTTCCGTATCTCTCAGCTGCAAGCCTGCTCAAGACAAGGGCGTCCCTCGGGATGTGGCTTGCCACTGAAACTGCACTCCCTGCTTTCATCGCAGGCAAAAACTGACAACGCTGTACTGCCATCTTCCCAACACTGACCTAAGGGGGCTGAAAAGTGGAGGCCTATGAAAAATGCTCAGCATAATTTGAGGACACTGCAGCTAGCTAGAGAAAAGAAAACAATAGGTGTAACGTTAGGAGATGGGAGGAGGGCGGAGTGGGTTAAGGAACAAACACAGGTCTATGACATCCTAGTCGAAATCAAGAGGAAGAAATGGGCTTGGGAAGGGCATGTAATGCGAAGGCAAACAACCCGTGGTCCTTAAAGGTAACAGAGTGGACTCCAAGAAGTTTTTGGGGATACGGTGGCCGCAACTGGCGAAGGTCAGGGTTAATTGGAGAGATCATGGGAGAGGCATTTGCCCTGCAGTGGGCGCAGTCAGGCTGCTGCTGGTGACGATGCCACGCTGCATAGCACGGAAAACTCAGTGCTGGCGATGCTTCAAATTCTCATTTACAGCCTAGATTGAGGCCACAAGTGTCTTTCCACGGGCAAGGCATACTGCCACTCGGACAGTTTTCTCCCGCACACTTAATCAGCGCAACAAGGGAAAGCACTCACCAAGCCAGCCAGTCGCTTGTGTCGGTGAGAAAGCAGCATGTCCCGAAACCGCTCCTCGGTGATCTCAGACAGGGTCAGGCACTTGCTCAGGAAGTGGCCGGAACCTGCGCAACAACAGCCAGCCCATGGGGGGAAACCGGGGAGCACGGGTACAAACACAGAAAACCTCGCACAGAGTCACTGCTAACAAAAACTACACATTACGAACCCATTTCTAAACAAACTGCACTCAGTATCCCAAGGCTCGACAATGTGCGCCATCGCATGAAGTCAGACCAATCACTTATCAAACTTGCATACGCCCAAAACTCGAATGTGCTTCATCATTCTGGCACCCTTTACAAAGACATCTTGCCATTCAATCAACTAGAAACCATCCAAAACCAATCCGCAGGACTTACAATGTCACACCTGAGACTAGCGTCACAGCACTTAAAACAAACCCTTTACCTCCCAAGTCTTCAAACACATCGCACCGCACCCCATCTCTGATTCCTAATTTTCTTTCTCTACCATCCTCAGCTCAGGCACCCTCTACTAAAATCCCCATCTAGAATACCCACTCGCCTACACCGCAGTCACCCAATAGCTCTCATGCATGGGACGCGAAGTACTACATCCCAATGGAATACGCTGCCGGACAACACTGCTTTGTGCACAAATCAAGCAATTTCTTTTCCATAAACTAACGAGTTATCTTCCATGTTTCACATAATGTTTCTCGATCTACCAAATGAACTGTTACCCTCCTACTGCCCCCTTCCCTTTGTATGATTTAGTTTTGCTTTGTTTCATTCCTTCATTATTACTAAACGTAGAATCGTCAATGGAAAAAAACTGACAGAGTAACTGTAGAAAAGGAAAAATACGCACCTTTATCTGCAACAGAAAAAGGTTAGAGCAAACTTCGTTATGCAAGGCAGGCAGGCGTATGCAGTAACAAATAAAATGAGCCCTGCGCAGTGGCGCACACGAAACAGCCAAGAAGAGACAGCAGGCGCTGCTACCAGTGCAGGGGAAAGAGAGGATACAGAGTGGGCGTAGAGAAGAGCACCAGCTTAAGAACAAGATCAAGATGACGGTTATCAAGGGCACAGTTGCAATTAGTGATGGGGGCAAGAAATTCTGGCACATTTTGCTCCGAAATCACCCTGGTAAAGCTTCGGAGTTGCCTGAAAAATCGATTTTTCAGTAGCTGGAGGTCGACTTAGACATCGAAACTCTGCAGGCAGGTGCTTTAGAGTATACTGAACCTGAATATGCAATTTTTTTTTAAATCTAAACATTCGCATTTTTTTTACCATTTCAAGACTCGAACCTCCCCTTAAGGCTGCTGTATGTAACGTACAGCCTCTGTCAAAAGTTTGGAGCCCAGGAGGTTTTCTTTTGAGCCACACTGTGTCATTCTTAATGGATCTGTAGCGCTCCAAATTTCCTGGACATGAGAAGATTTTTGGTACTGGCTCCTGCATTAGGTAGGACTTCCATCAATGCTCCTGGAGTCCCAATATAAAGCTCGGAAGTGAACCCCCTGGGCTCTAAAATTTTGACAAAGACTGCACATGAGCACTAAATAAACAAGATAAGCAAGTTTTGCCAGCCCACTCACCCGTGTCACACCGATGGGGTCCCTGGGGCCCAGCAGCCAGTGTGGATGGAACCCGGCTCAGATCGGGGCTCAGGGCGCTCTCAAAGTGGTGCACCTGTCGCCGGTATTTGCGCAGAAGCTTCGGAGGCCCCCCACCCTCTGCACACAACAGCCACAAAGCAAACAAATAAACAGCCTTAGGCAACTCCCCTAGTGAACACCACTTGGCTTAGCGAAATCCACCAGAAAGGCTTAGCAGAATCGATGTAATCAAGCCATTGCATTCTACAACTGTTCGTTTCAGTCCAAAGGAAGGACACAAAGATAAAGGCCATTCGTTTCACATTTACCAGTGCACATTGTCAACTTGCAGAGGATCACTGGGTGGCGGCTCCAGATAGTGCCACATTCCCGTCAACAGCGCGTAGTGGCAAGACATGTTACGTGGTAAGCAGTAGCAGTAGCGGTGCATGCTGTGCTAAAGAGTATCTTGCGCAGGTGGTCACTCCGTCGCAGTATCTCGAGCTCGACTTCTGGGCCAGGCGGGCGTTCACAAGGTTATTGTAACCGTGCCAGCCTTGGCAAGAACGAGTTAGAACAGGCAACCGTGGTGTGCAAACTTCCGCAACGTGCTCAGATAGGCTGCTTTGTATTGGTCCCACCAAATGTCGTCATTGGGAAAGTGAAATGGCAATGGGAAGCACCGTGAAAATCGAGTTGAGGGCAGCATTTTGTTTCCCTGTACATTGCAATAGGTGAGGTGCGTTTCCGCCGTCAACGCAAAGAGTCATGGGAAAATCGTCTGCTAGCTACTTCCGGTTCCAAATTGCTCAACTGATTGCATGGTTCGCCCTATTCACCGCGTAAGTTGACATCGTTTATGCGATAAATAACTCGTGGTACTAGTCACTGATTGCACTGAAGCATCGAAAGAGAAGCCCGTACTACGTATCTGCATGACCTGAGCGCAGAAATGGACAATCTAGAGAGGTAAGCGTATTTTTTCATGGTTGATATATGCCGGCCGCCGTAGTCCACGTCTGTTGTGCATATGCGCTGAGGGTGATTTCGTGTTGCGTGTCGACATGTTTAGCGCATAAGTCATTATTAGGGCCCGGAAATTTAGGCACTAAAGAACCTCGAAATAGGCAGGCATCTAGGCTCTAAAAAATATTGAAATAGGCTCTATAAAGCAAAAATGGGCGCTTTGAATAATACTCTTTATTCATAAGTACAAGACTTGTAAGTCAAGCATGGAGCGTACGCAGTCCTCAACTGAAGCATTAAAGCGCATTCTCAGGTTTTCGAACTTGAAGCGCCTTCGGTTTTCGCTAAGCATAGCTTTGTACTTTAGAAGGCTTCTTTGACATCACATTAACTTAGTGGCGCGAACCTAAAACATGAGAGTTGATAAAGGCTTAGGCCTTCAGGTGATGTGGCCGTATCGTCTCCGCGTAGAAAGTCTCTGATTTGGGAAATTGTTTCTAGGCATCTATTTTTTTCTACCAATTGTTGCATCTTCGTAGAAGCAATAGCGCCCTTTCCTTCCAGTCACCGAAGTGCTGCTGGTACTTCTGTCACTACTTTCAACGATTCATCTATTGAGAGTCCAGCCTTTTCCAACTTTGTCATCCTTTCCGTCAATGTTGAGAAGTTTGCACTAATGTATGTCAGGTCTCTTTCTAAACTCGCCTCTTGCTACACTTCGAGATAAACACTTCAATACACTACGTTCAAGTTACAATTCGAGAAAAACGTTCGGCGAGACCCGCGCCTTTTGTGCGTGCATTGGCGCGTGCCTTTCACCATACATAGACAGATGTCTGAAAATTGTAAAACGGCACCGAGGACCGAATTAAGTGCCGGATTTAGGCATTTATAGGCAAAAAGTGCGGTTAAATAGGTAGTATTTCCTAACAAATGACAAAAAGGCAGGCAAGTGCAAAAATCCCCCGTTTAGGCATTTATAGGCATGTTTAGGCAAATGCCTAAATTTCCGGGCCCTAGTCATTATACAGCCGTTTTTTGCCGCTCTTTGGTAAACTGCAATCTGTGCAGCTGATTAGATGATGCTCGTATTTTCCTGACAGCGTGTAGAGCCGCCAGTGTGCTAGCAGACGACCCGTATATGCCACTGTGTGCGGCGCGCGTCTCAGCACATCGCATGGTGCAGCAATAAATCGCCTTGTCGCCTTTTTGTTATTCCAGATGCAGCACAGGTGGCATTTCATGTGAGAACAAGCAGGAGCACGCCGCAAAGGAGAGTAGAGGCGTTAGATTATATATGCCACGCTGTGTTGCACGGAGCTGCGTGAATAAAATGAAATGGCTTGCCGGCGTGTTCTGGAGCAGAAATATTTTATCGAGTACTTACTGCTTTCAGTGATCCGTTGGAAATACGTTGCATGAAGTCAAGGTCACCATGTTACTTACTCCAATCGCATGTGTGATTAGCCTTGTGCTGCGCAACGTACCATATTAGAGCGAAAAGTGCGTTAGTTACCAGGCTCCTTTCGTTACCCTAAAATCACAACTGCGGCAGGCTACAAGGCGAATCAACTTGCAGACTGCTCATGAAGCGAAGTTGAATTTCTCTTTCGATGCTTCAGTGTAATCAGTGACTAGTACCAAGAGTTATTTATCGCATAAACGATGTCAACTTACGCGGTGAATAGGGCGAAACATGCAATCAGTTGAGCAATTTGGAACCGGAAGTAGCTAGCAGACGATTTTCCCATGACTCTTTGCGTTGACGGCGGAAACGCACCTCACCTATTTGTTCACTGAATAACTGCCGTCCCTATACACCGATTCCTCTAATTCTTTTTGAGCCAGCATCTATGAGACATAAAGAATCACCTGAAGTATAGGCGGCATCCCTTCAAGCAGTGTTTCGCAGGCACCCCTTAACTGCAGCTGAGGTTGAGGGTGATGCAACTGTTTGCTACAGGCAGGACTAGTTAGCTCCCGTCTCTGAATGCAGGCATGTCCTAGCAATAAAATGAACGACACCGACAGACAGAAATAGATGAAAGAAATGCTGGACTCGTACTGAAAGTTTAACGGAAGCACGGTAAAGACTGGAATGACCTGCCACACGACACTGCTACAACCACCTATCAACCACTGTTTTGAATTGTATAGCATCCATATTTAGCTGTTAACACACTTGCGCAAAGATTTGATTTGGTTTGGTTTATGGGGTTTAACGTCCCCTCAGGCTATGAGAGATGCCGTAGTGAAGGGCTCTAGAAATTTCGACCAACTGGGGTTCTTTAACACGCACTGACATCGCACAGTACACGGGCCTCTAGAATTTCTCCTCCAAAGAAATTCCACCGCCGTGGCCGGGATCGAACCCGCATCTTTTGGGTCAGCAGCCGAGTGCGCAAAGATTTGCATTTATTCCCGTACCCACTCCTTATGCAATACCTCCCAAAACTTCGGGGTGCTTAAGGCAATAAAGCGAAATGAAGTGAAATGCGGCGGGCACTGTCAGCACGTCCTTTGCAATGTGCCCACCTGAGCAGAGGTCGTCCTCGTCCGACGTGCGTGGCTCCCCGAGGCGGTCACGCAGCTCCTGCAGCTCGGTGCAGTAGCGCCACCGGGTGCGCTGTGCGAGGGGCACCTGGCGGGGCCCACCGGTAGCCCCGCCCCCTCCTCCACTGCCGGCCCCGCCCCCCGGCCGTGGGGCCACGCCCCCCCAGGGACCCCACTCAAGGCAGGCATCCAGCAGGCGCTGCACAACACACCCCGAACAGTGAGCGCAGATGGGAGGAGCTCAAACAATGCAGTCAGGTACAACTCAAAGGGAATATGCAATAAATTAACTGAGATCACGTAACGCAGGCCGCAGATAGGCCTTCCATCATTCACCCCAGCACAAGAATTTTTGAGCTAGCATCAATAACAACGAAGATACAGAAGATTAAAAATTACGCTCCTTCCCTCCCGATCGCCAGTAATGCCGATGTACTTTGACATGCCTGTGGCATACACAGTAATGAGAAGGGCGCAAAGCAGGTGAAAGTAAGAACTGCTGGGTACAAGAAGCAACATCTTACCGTTATGTTGCATGGCCGATGGGCAAAAACTGCTGCCCTAAATCATTTTTAAGCGGAACACTGTCTCAGTACTGACCAGTAGTGCGCATTGTGTCAATTGACTCCCGCATCTCTATTGAACTGCGCCTCGTCGGTCAAAAGCACATTTAGAAAATTTTCATCTTGATCACACTGGATAAGGCACCTGTTGCAGAAGTCCAGCCTCCACTGGAAGTAGCTGTCTGCGAGTCCCTGATGTAGAGATAAGTGATACGGGTATAACTGATGCTTAGACAACACTCTCCAAACTGAAGCGACATTGCTCTGACATTCATCAGCGACTTCTCTCACGCTCGCCTATGGTGTCCAGTTAAGGTAGGCCCCGATGCCGGTCTCAAAACCTTCACTTGGGACGTGGTGCTGTCTATTTCTTTGAGGAAGTACCACTCCGGTGGTGCGAAAACGACTGAACACCATTTTGAACGAAGGAAATGATGGCGTGTGACGATCAGGGTGTCGTGCAGTATATACAGATGTACGACTAAAGTGAGGTTTCCATATGCGCTCACGTACGGAGTAAGCGTGTCGACTCTCTCAGTCATCGAAAAATGGCCATATGCAGCTGCAGTCATGTTGATTGGCAGAAAGGGTAAAACAGGCGATGCTAATGTGCTCCAAAAAAATTTGATGCTGCAGGTTTCTAGACTAAACATTTCTCACTTTTATTTTTTCGGAAGTCACGGCCATGCGCGCTAGGCTCGAGTAATGACAAGTCACACATGGCGTGCATGTGACAAGTCCGGCTTTGAGTGACATCAAGACGGGGGCGCGACTTTGCGGTGCTCAGCTGCCACACAGAGCTCGTTGTACGCGTCTGGAGATTCTGAGTGCTGTAGTTCTGCGCACAATTACATTTTCGCAAATCTAACGATGGATACCAGGTTGACTGATGATCATCTACAATTTCCTAATTACAGACACCTAACTGCAGTAACTGAAAAGTTAATTAACAAATTTTAGCTAATTATTTCCCTAAATAGCACTTGAAACCAGTTTTATAGCACCTGCTATGGCCCCAGATCCCTTCACACAAGAAAAACAATTTTACCTCCGAAAGCCCATTTTTTAAAATTACTTAAAGTCTTCCCTGTATCACTCTGTATATACATATATACACCTAGCAACTTCCCCACCGTGTCAGGCAGCAGCTCATTTAATAATCGTAAGTGGCTGATCGGGAAGAGCAATCTGGGTTGCACCCTAACCCAAGCAACCCAAGTCCCACTGATGGCGGCACCTGCCATAGAAGAGCAGTCACACATCTTAATTTGACCCCTGAACCACAGCGCCAGGAATGGTGGGAAGAATCCCAGGGATCTATAAATGGAGAAAATGACCAATTCTGCATATACGGACATTAATGTGTAACACATTATTGGTATCTGAACTGCCATCCGAGAACACTGGATCTGAACACCAGAACTGAAGGGAAAACCGAACTGCTAGTGCACCTAATTCTCATTTGGCTTAACTAGTTATACCGACGATATTTTTTGTTTATTTTAAGCACTCACAATAAGTCAACTTTTTCGCGGTAGAGAAAGAGTTAAAAACCAATAAAGTTTCCTCTCCCTTCCCTAAACCCCCCGCTGCTCTCCCCCTGTCTCTGTGCGCATCACGCCTGTCGTCAGGAGGAGGAGTTCAATGATGAGAGGAGTTAAAAACCTTCACCTTGCGGGACACCAGGATTTCCTGGAGCAGGCAGCAGTGGTATCGTCGCTGGTGCAGCCGGTAGTCCCGGTAGCTGGCCTTTCGCACCAGTGATGCAGTCCGTGCAATATCAGGCACAAGCAGTCCATCTGCACCATGGGGAGGAGAAGGGACAACGTACTGCAGCTCAGCGGCACAACATGCAACAAACGCATGGCACGGTCACGAAAAGAAGTCTGACTGCACCGACTGCCTCCGGCTGCTGTCCGTCTATGGTACCGAAAGAAACAGTGGAGAGAGGAAGCACACAAGCCACCACTAGACTTAAGTTCATGTACTTTCAGTGCACTTAAAAAGCTTTCTTGCAGACATGCTATGTGTGTGCATGTGAGTGTGCAGATGCTACTACCGTATAATTGCATGCAAGGGACGCACTTTTATTTTCCAGATTCGAGGGCCAATTTTCGAGGCATGGCCCATACACACAATGTGCGGAAAAAAAAATTTAAAGTAAAAACAAACCAATCAGGAAATGAGTGGCATTTATTCTACGTTCAATCGTCACCCGCAGAGTATTTTGGCTCTGAGCTGGTGCTGTGCTCTGGTGCACGCTCATCCCATAAGAAGTAGCGCAGCATGTCCACTGTCAATGCGTAGCCGTTGTTCCGCACTTCCATCACAAAGCAGAGCAGCTCTTCTTCCAGTTTGGGAAACTTGCACGGCTTGCCTCAGAAAGCGCGCCTTTTGCAGCTTATGTTTCTCAATGCATCCTTTTGGTTGCACTATCGTCGGACGCACTTCTCGGCCACGTCGAATTTCCTGCCCGCCGCGCGCTTACCATGTTTGAGAGCTAACTCCCAGCCGTGTAGCTATCAAGCTGCTTGCCCATTGTGCTAAAATAGCAACGCTCGGCGGCAGCACATAAAAGTCAGAACTACGGTGAACTAACATGCTACCACAATTCCTGTGTCTTTGGCAGCTGGCGCTGGTGATACTGATGCCGATATAGATAGTGGCAGCTCGCGGCGGAGGAAAAAGTTGACGATAATGATGATGAGCTGCGGCCTCAGATGTCATCCATTGGCGGCACCTGGTAGCTCCTGAGCACGTACGTAGCCTCCGCGATCAAGCGCACCACTGCTCGCAGCCAGACCTGATCGCAAAGGCCGCAGCACATGCATTTCAAAAGATATTTTCGCGTGGGTCATGGAAAATTTGGGTGTGGCCCTTACATGCATTTTTTTTACATATTTCCTTCTGGAAAACAGGGTGTAGCCCGCACATGGGTGCGGCCCTTACACGCATTTATACAGCAGTTATAAAAGCACGGAAAAGCTTTGTGCATGATCTTTCCACACATGGCAATAAACAAAGCCCGTCTTTCTCAATATTAAGTCGACAGTTCGCTTTTGCCCATCTGCTTCTTCTACGTGATCAGAAACGCCTCGAGCAAGATGCGCTCATTCCTTCTGCTGCCAACAATACCAGTTTGATAAAACCAGGGTGTGCAACGGTAACTTTGTGTGCGTGAAGTCAAATCGGAGTCTCTGTACCCAATTTTCTTGGGACACCTTTACGTTTGCTTTACATGTTCGAAGATGTCGCGACAAATGAAATGCTTGAGGCTGATTTGTCGTTAAGTGACTTAATTCACGAGGCTGAACTGCAATTAATTTTTTCCCAAAAACACGGATCCTGTAAACTTTTGCTGACACATTCTGTGTATTGTGTGTGTTTGTATGGCATGGATGAACCACAGCAGACACATGAAACAATGCTGATTACAGTCATTCTATTCATACATATCAGTCACGGTTGCACTTAAAGGTTACAAAGACTGCCTCCTGATGTCTCTTGATGTGTAAGGGGCACACATTTTTTTTTGCGGTCATTCGCACAGGGCTGGAATTTTTTTCATAAAACTTTCCCATCTGCTGTAGAGCCTTGATTACACAACCCCCTTTCATGCCACAACTCACATTTTTATTACAGATGAGCGAGCCCTGGCAAATCCTTCAAAACCCCCGACGACCAGCACAAATTAACCGTTCATCGCCAGGCTTTCCTAGCCCCATTCGCTGTACGATCGCAGTTACCGTGTTTACCGTACGACAATGCTAAAATTCTACAATGATGCCTTAGTCGATGCTTCGGATTGGCGCAAATTAATTTTTTCCTGACGCCATCCGAGAATGGAACAAACTGGATGTCTCGATTACCCATGCGCCAAGCTTAACAACATTTGCTACAAGGCTTGAGGCCAGTATAGCCGCAGAGTAACGCTCTCAGTGATACGCATCGGGCTCTGAGTATTCACAATCCATTTCACTTCTCTCCCTTCTTGTCGTGTTAATCAGTGCATCACCCCTTGCGTAGTCATAGTTTATCTTCCTGGGTTCGACTGTCTGCAATCCTTCAGTATTGATACTGTTTTCATCATATGCGCACCTTCTCTAGAGCGCCAAAATTTTTTCTCTCATTTTTTATTTTCTTTTCTACATGCATGTCGTTCACTGCTAACCGTGTTTGATTACTTCTTATGCTAACCTCGTCAAGAGCCGACTGTACATTGTTTGTCCTCAGTTAGGCAAATGAACCACTGTTCTACCGGATTTATCTTGGCATGTGCTCTTGCCCCATTGTGAAATTTTCTTGTGTTGTGCGATGTAGCTCTTATCTCAGTGTAAATGCTGTGTATGCCCACCTGCTAGGGCCCCGTAAAGGGGCCTGCAGTATTGAAAATAAATAAATAAATGTGTGCGACCCGCGACTGTCAGTGTGAGGTGGCCTTCGCCTGGCCTGCCTTTCCGCGCACTTCCCTGTCGAAGACTTTGCGGAAATGAATTACACGTTCACTTAAATGTGAGGTAAATGTGTTATGGTAAACTGGTAACAAAGTTGGACCTTTTATGATAAACCGTAAGTAGACTCAAAACACTTTCGCTGCGGCTTCGATGTGAACCAGGCTAGGCCTAGCGACACCGGGCGAGTGGCATGCTACTACAGCACGTATTCCGCCAGTGCCTGTGCCGGGGCATGGTGGGCGGTGCATGGCTGCAAAGAAATGCGCCGCTAGCGGAACCGTGGCTAGTGGAGGTGCATCCCATCCCAGCTTCTGCACAGCATGACGTTCTAACGCAATAAGATTAAGCCTCCCATTGTGCCGAAAATCTGGCGTTGTCGACGGCAGCGGTATGAGCAAAAAATTCCCATAAAAGCAACCTAGGTTGGCAAGCTAGGTCACGTGACCTAGCGGCGTCATCACAACCTGCCCGCCGGATAGTGAGCAAGCTGCCCACCGTGGCAGGTGGCAGTTAAAAAAAAATTCAGGGAGTACTTTGGCTCTCTAAAGTGCTGCAAGGCGAAAGCCTTTTGTGGCGCACTATTTGGCATTGACTGCGAGACTGCTTGTGCTGTACCACTGCTTTATTTGGCCACACACTTTGACTACGCATTACGACTACACACTTTGACTACTGACTGTGAATGCTTCTTTAGCAAGACTCTCTCTCTGCTTCGATGAGTTCGGTTGTATTCATGGCTCTGTTCGCTTCGCAGTAACGAGGTATTTAATGTCGTCACCCACGGGCGCCTTACGCCCCCTGTCAGAGCGGACGGCAACTATTTTATTAGTTGTCGTCTGCTCCATCAGGGGGCGTCAGGCATCCATAGGTGACCTCATTACTTCGAACCCATGCACTCTGCGTCATAGCCATTTCAACCAACCGAAAAGTGGGACACCTCCGCTGACAGCCTTCTGTCGACAACGATGAGGCATTAAAGGCTTTTGCCTTAATAATGATTGGTAGCAAGAGGTTACTCGGGAAGAGCAACCTAGGTCGCAAAAGCCCCACTGGTACCAGCGCCTGCCATCGCAGGGCAGTGGCGCATCGCTTAACTGCTGCATTACTGTGCCAGGAAAGGTGTGAGGACTCCCAGGGACCTAGAACGTAAAGTAGAGAATGCCCAAATTCGAATATGTATGCAACTGCCCATTAACAATATCTTATCATGCCCTTAAAGCAGAACTTATGTGTCCTCTCCAATTGTCGCCCTTTCTGGTGCGAATGCCGAGCGCACAAGACAAATTAGCAGCGCTGAGACAACGTGTGTTCGTGGCTCCAGGCAGAACTAGTCTGGCATGCAGGACAATGTATCCATGGCCATACTGTGTGTCGGAGAAACTTATCACCTCAGAATTCTTTTTTGCGCGCACAAAGACGACACAAGAAGGCAAGGGAGACAGGACAGAGCGCCACCCTGGTTGGCGCTCCGTCCTGTCTCCCTTGTCTTATTGTGTCGTCTTTGTGTGCGCAAAAAAAGAATTCTGCGAATGAACCAACTAGCTCCACAACACATATTACTGGAATACTTATTATCTATTAGCTCCCAGCAGAACATTCCACGCAGGCAGAATTATGCACACATGAAACAACTCTTTTGAAGACAATTTTTTTTTTTGAATTACCCGGCACCAAGTTAGTGGTGCGGCCCTTACGCGGGCATATAAGGCAGTTAGACGCAAATTAAACCTTAGGAATCACAGATTCCATCTAAAACACTATGCAACTTTTCCACTGTGAGGCCACCTGCCAGAAGGACAAACGGCTTTTTCCGTGAATGTAGGCTTGAATGCTAGCATGCTACAAGACTTATTGTGCAATGCAGTCATCTGATAATGTTGCCAGCTGCTGACGCATGCACGTTCCCACACACCTTTAGAGATTTCCGGTGACTGGAACGCATGACTGCGTCAAAATTTTCTCGCACACTGCATAAAACTTTTGTGGCCTGTACGTCCTACCTGTGCATCCAATTTGTGCAATGGTTCTTCATGTACCGAACCAACTAACCTGTCCCCGTGTAGCCCATCCTCACAGAACAGTTTCTCTCCTTCAGCCCCTCGAACAAGAGGCACTCATCTGTGGCTTAGACGGCATGTCACCTGGCAGATGGCAGCCCTGACCTGGTAACTGCTTTTCCTTGTATCACTGGAACATATTTTTCGAATGGAAATCTGGGTTACAAAAATGGTGTCCGGTGGAAATTACACATGTATTGCTGACCCATCATCACGAAAAAGAAGCTTTTCGTCATCGCTGCGTTCTTCCGAAGGCGACAAATCAGATACCAAAGTTTATATTCTTTCCGGAGGCAAAGGCAATAGTGAAAGCACTGAGACGAACAGTTCTTCTGATGAAGAAGACAAAGCGTAAGCAGATGAAAGCCAAAACAAAGCCGTGCCAAACAAGGAAATGCTTCAGTTACGATGGGAAACGAGGATCAAAAGCTGAGAAAGGAAACATGATTTTGGTGCAGAAGCTGCAACAAGCCCTCTGTGTCAGTCCTTGTTTTGAGATGTAGCATAGTTTCCACACCTCAGGTAAAGAGATTAAGCATCACTGGCTGTGCTCTTCCTCTGCTGTTTATTGCTGGTCACCAGCAGATATAGCTGATGTCCTCTAACACCAGCAAATATAAATCCCATTATGCTAATCTCAGTAAGTATATGGGTCAATTATTTTTCAGTCGCTTTGGGATGTTAAACCCCATAAAACCAAACCAACAACACACTAACTCTGTGGTATGTACTATGTGCTACCATTTATTTTACTGCATATCTGACTCTTCCTATTCTGCTGCATCTTGTTCCTCGCTTTCCGTTTCTCTTACGTTTCGTGTACTGGAATGTTATTACTTCTAACACCCCACGATCCCTTCTCAATCTACTCCTTTCCTGCTGTAACATCCTTCCTGTATCATTTTTTTCTAATCCCTGTCACCACCACATGTTATTCACGCCAGATATAAGTTTTCTCTGCTTATCTGCTGGGCTCCTGGTTGAGATCAGCAGTCCCGTAAAATAAAAAAAAACCTTAGGCGATCCTTGGTGAATCGTTTGAATGTGTTAGCATATACGAGGTTAATGCACTAAAGTTCATTATATGCACGAAGGAACAATTAGGTTCATTCTGTCCAAGGTCAGCGCATGAAGTTCAATAGTACACTGTGAAAGTTTGTTATATCTGAGGTGGCATACTCAGGTTCATTACACCCCAGATAACATATGAAAGTTCGTTATATCTGGGGTTACCACAGAAAAATTCATTATATCTGAGGTTAAAACACCGAAAAATTTGTTACAGCCGAGGACATATACCTAGGTTCGTTACATCCGAGGTCCGCGCACTAAAGTTCATTATATTCAAGGTAGCAAACTAAGGTTCCTTATGTCATGAGCCACGCATGACAGCAGTGCCACTTTCACTAGTACAGACCCTTCTAATGCTAACATATTGATAAACACATAAATTACAGTCAAGTCCACTTATAACGACAGCAGTTACAATGAACGCTTTCTTATTACAGAGAAGGGCGGTGCTACTGCCAAAATGTACATTAGGGCAATGGGACTGAGTCTCAGAAACAACGAACAACCGTGGCCGCGTAACTCGGTTAGAATGAACGAAGCGGCACCATAAATTTGACCCCACAGTCCAGAAACCCGCGCATCCGGTGAGCATGGAGTCTGAAGAGTGCCTCCAAGATCCCATGAAACGCGTCCTCAGAAACAATGTGGGGACCTAAAAAGGCAATAGGAAAGCAAGGCACTGCCAACAAAACGGCACAGTTTTACCAAATGATGCTGTCAAAAACGAATGCCTTGAAAGGGAACACCAGCACTGGTGGCAGGCACCACAAACTTTCGCATCAACGTGCTTCAGCGCACAAGGATGAATGGCCGTGACCGGCGGATGTCCTTTGTCACTGGCAATCTACCAAACTGTGATGCTGGAAGGTATACTTTCGTCAGCTATAGGCCGAACACAAAGCCCTGCATAATGCCTTGTGTTATGTTATTGTTCGAACAGCATGCACAAGTTTCATAAGGGGCTTGTTGAGTTCAACCATGGCACAGTGAAAAAAAAGATAAAAGCGCCTGCTCATACTTGACAACTTAGCGAAGCACTATGTATTGCCTTCTCTGAGCCTGGTGACTATGCCCTTCTCTCACCACTGAGTGAAGAGTACAAGATTCAGCCGCCGCACATGGGTGTCAATCAGGCGGTCCAGATGTCCTAGCGTTGGTGCAAGGCGATTGCAACTGATTGTGGCGTTCTAGTCTGGATATTTTCATTCCCGACCATGAAATGGTCAATGCCTTGTGGATGGGACTGACAGGAAAGAGCGTCGGATATTGCTTCCGTAAAGCATGGTTTATGGGCCAAAAAAAAACGACTGAAGATGCTGTTGAGCATCCACGCTATTCGGCACATGCGGATTTGTAACAACGCACTGTTACTGCTCAGATGGCTGCACATGGATTCGCCTGGGATGACTTCGTGAGAAGCGGATCATGATGCTGCCATTGAAAAGTGACACTCTGACAAAGCAATTCTACGCAAAGTATGAGCACTACCTGACTGCCAATAATGTGGTGATGAGGAGGCCGACCTGCCACTGGATGCCGTGAATGCTTTAATTGCAATTAATTAAATCGTGTACTTAAAGCAGCTTGTTGCTTGGCTTTGGCACGAAACATATGCATGACTGCTCTGCAGAGCTTAGAAAAGGCCATGGTATGGTCTCCTTCGAAGAAGCAGACATGCACAACAAGATCTTCTGAGAAACAAACGCCAGTTTCATTGGACTTTGTATTTCTGGCTGCAAAATAAAAGTCCACTACTGCGAAGTTTGTTATGAGTGGGCTCGACTGCATCGGCAGGGAAGGAAAGGAGGTAGACGACCACACTGGGCCACAGGGGTGCCCACTCACCCCTCAGTCGCAGGAAGAAGCAATGGATGGGATTGCCAAACTTGAAGTTGCACCCACTGAACAGCCGCCTGCCGAAGGAAGACAGAAAAAACAAGCACTCTTGACAAACACCACAACAGCTCTGGAATGCAGTCACCAACTGGTTTTTTCACACTCGCAAGAATTTGGAAAACAGTTCAAATAATCAAACAGCCTGAAAAAATCTGCCACCTTCAAAAAAACTCACAAGCTCCACCTGGTACCACAATCCACAGACGACCAGTATTATTTAGCCTAAAGACCATTTTACTGAAGCCACGCTAGAGAAAAAGAAAAAGACTTCTAACCCCATGCATTGTGTGCCAACAGCCATTTCCGTTTCTGCCGTTCCATTGGTGCCAGTCTCGAGTGGGCTATGCAGTCGCATGCTTTATGTATTGCAGAGGAGCCTTTTTTGCCAGCCTTTTGCTAGGTAAAAAATTTTTATCCTCTAATTAATGCCGTCCAAAGGTGGCAAGGCCGTTGGAATTCAGTAGCGATGTTGTACCCGGGACACAAGTGCAGGGAAAGTGATTTTCCCATTTTTACCACATCCCGCACTGCTTAACAAGATGTTTTCATTACCGTGAAGTTACTGAGACCATGCTGTAAAAGTGGCATGATCGTGGTGCCAAAACAAATCTTTTTGGGCAGTTCAGCAAATGCAAACTTGGTTTGTTTCTTATGTGTCACCTAACGAGAATTAGGAAGCACCTTATGCATAAATTAGCACACACCGCTGGTGTGCTTGCGTATGAACCCAAGAAACCATAATTTATTCGGCACAGAATGCATTAGAAAATTTAAAACGCCAAGGCATGCTCAGTAATATTTTGGCCACACCAGTAAATTCAAGGGCCATAATAAATACGGAGCACGTTTCGGCAATGAAACTAATCTCACGCCCTGACTAGCAAAAATTAAGGGAAACATGACACGTGTGCCAGCAGGAAAATACTGTTGGTGTGCTTGCGTATAAAACCAAAGAAACCTTCAAATTTCCTCAATGGAAAGTGTGCTCCCCCCCAACCCTGTGCAGATGCACCAAGCAAGGGAGAGGGGGGAGGGGGGGGGGGAAGCCAACTCTACTACTCACTGCAGGGTCTCCACCTTCTCCTCCTTGTCATTCTCACCAAAGTTGGGCAGGAACTCCTGCACAAGGACGCCACAGATTATGCCCCTGTGCAGGCACACGCAGTGCCATCTGAGCCATGAAGAAGTTGGCACGTATCAACAGCGTTGAAATTCGGGCTTGTTGGTTCATACTTCGGAGCAATAGCGCAAACACAACAAGGGACCTGGTCAAAAGAGCGGTCCTGGCCAAAAGAGCGACAGCGAACCTGTGCCTTGAAAATGCCCTCCGAAAATCCTGTCCGCATTTGATGCATGCAAGTTTGCAACAACAGTGCAGTAGGCTATCGCACGCTGGCTATCCTGGTCACCTTCAGATTTCCGTAGCGGAAAGTTTGCAGTTATTCCATACTTGCATACCATCTCTCACAATCTTAAGCGCATTGCAAAATGGATAGATGTGTCAGTTGTTTTTTCTGCCCCTGAAAAGTTAAACAGCCTATGTGAGGTAAACAAAGATGTTTGTCCTTTGGCCAAAGAATGCACAAAGAAACATCACAGTCTGTTCGTAGAATGCAAGGTAGGCGTGGTGTACCAGATCCCACTCTCATGGGGACGACAGTACGTCGGTCAAACTGGTCGCTGCCTGAATGACCACTTCCGTGAGCATAATCGCAATGTAAGTAATAAAAACGAAAATGATGGAGAACTTGTGAAACATTGCAACGCATTTGTAAAGTGCAAGCCGTTACTAGACAAGTGTTTTTGAGTTGGGAAAAATAAGGACAAGCGCACTCATGAAATTATTGAAGCAGTAAAGATAGCCAGATTAGGAAGTGCTTATGTAAGCACTCCTTCCGTCAGACTCTCAAAAAAAGAAATTGCTTACCTACACTCACAGTGAATTTGCGCATGCTTTGGGATGACACAGCAAAAATGCATGTATAAATTCTTGTGCTTTTGTTTCTAATAAAGTTGTTGGAAGTTAGCACTGTGTGTGTCCACTCGTTCTTGGTCCCTTGTCCTGTTTGCGCTATTGCTCCGAGACATATCAACAGATCAACCCATTTCAGTTCCAAGGACACTACATTCCTCGAGTATGGTACGCTCACAAGCCAGGAAAGGCCAGAAAATGAAGTACAGGCATCGACAGCACTGATGCTTTTCACAAGGCAATGACATTGAGACCTTTGTTTTTCATGCAGATCCCTGAGGCGAGGCTGCAACACCGTCCACTTCCAATGGGCGATCACAGGCAATGCAAGTTTGAAACAGGTGGAGGGAAAACTTTCTCAGCAATAATAATGTCCTTCTCAGCTGGACAAACTTCAGTAAAGCTAGAAAGAGCTGCAGAATCAATTTTCACTAAAATAAAACTGGACAGACTTGTCCTTAGAGTCTACCATTACAATGAGCCAGCACTGAGCGCCAGGGCTATGCAGCACTTGGTGGTTGGCACAATCAACCTCCTGTCTCATCAGTTCTGCTGAAGCATCTCACAAAGATTTCACCACACAGTGTTTCGCCACTCGCCAATGACCTTGGTGCATTTAGGTTTAGGGTAATATCGATCAGCCATCTCCTTGACTGACAACTTCTTCGCTTCATTTTATGTTAATGCAGTGGAGGCCAGACATATCGAATTGGCTATATCGAACACACACATTATCCCCTTTAATAATCTTTGTAAAAGTATAGGAAAGTTGAGCTGTACATCGAACTGAAATTTCACTGGCCATTCAATACATCAAACTGTGCGTTGCGCCCATGGAACTGGCACTTATCCTAACGGCTCCCTTCAATCTCTTGCCGCGCGTGGAGACCGGCAGGCTCCACAGCCTTAAGCCTGTTTCACATGCAAGCGGAAACCCTAGCAAATCCTGCCGCCGTGGGGCAAAAACCTGTTTCAAGTCGTCGTCGCCGTGAGCGGCGAGGTTCCAACAAGTTGGAAATTTTCGCGGCGCCACGCCACTCAATCACTCATTCGCTTGCATGTGTACCGCCAGCCTTGGGCACCTGCTAGCACTGCTAACGCTGTGAAACCACATGACAATGTGAATGCGGGGTGTGCTTGAGGATGGCCTTCGGCCTCTTGTACTCATTTTCCACATCACATCACCGTCATGCGGTAAAGCCAACCCAGCTGAAGGGCCACTCACCACCCTCTGGTCGAAAATATTTTCGACCCCTGTGGTTGCAAGGCACTGTCCCCAGAACATATGGCCACAAACATTTTTTCGAAAAGACTCATCACCTGAGCAGTTACAGCCGTTGCAGCTAAGCTACTTTGCCATGCTCCTCTCCTTCCGTTGCCTCTCCAAAATTTCTTTCTCTCCCACCTCGACGACTAGCCTGCACAATCATCCTCCTCCACCGATGTTAGCGGGAGGCATGAAGTCCGGTGGAGTCTACATCATGGCCCCACGTTGGAAATTATTCTTTCCTTGCTTTTTGCTACCCGGGGATATATTGGAGAGGAAGGAGCAGGTTGAAGTGGTGGGGGCTAGTGGTACTGTCCTGTTGCACTTTTTTTTTAAGTTTTTTTTTTTCTGCCTCCTTCACCCGCTTCCCTGCCTTTCCTAGCTGGGTGTTGAGGCATTTTCTCTGCACGCTCAACGATTGAGAGACACGACCAGCTCGACCAGCTCAACCACCTCTCATATATCTGTTTCTTTCCGTTAGTGTCATGCCTGGTTAACAAGTGTCCTTTTCATGTTTGTGTGTTTCTGTGAATACTCTCCAACATTTTATGACCAGAGCGGTGGGAGCCAGGTCGTTCTCACACCAAAGAACTTACTCCACCAGTCCACTTCTCAAGCAAGATTCACCTTACATGTTCCCAAGAGGCCTTCATCAGTAAGGTTTATGCTGACTTGTCATTTAACCGATATGCTCTGGCAAAATGGCGAAGGCCCAACATCACCGTAGGAACGTGCTTGCACTGCAGGTTCCACTGGCGCGCAGACTTTACCCAACTTATTTACTCTGACAGTGTACTGCGTTTGAAACCGGGAGAATGGCCATACAGTCCCTCCAGCCCAGACATTACTGTACCGTGCTGGTCATGGATACCAACACACAGGTCCTATTTGTTGCACATGGGAGCCAAAGTAGCCTGATCAGGACGGGGTAGGGGTGCCGACTAAAGCTTTTCCTGATCGGGTCGAACCATAGCAAAATGGATAGCATGCTGACTCAGACCTCAAGTGTGACTAATGTTCTTGCCATATTTCCCCCCCTCAGTGGCTTTGTGCCTTCCTCTCAAAATAAAGGACTTTCAATCAATCATCTTAAAATGGTAATTTTGTGTATGCAATGATCTTTATATACAAGCATTAAGAAATTTGTGATCTAGAAAGTAAGAATTCTACATTTAAGTCGCTTAAGTACAATGATTTTGCCAAAATTTATGCAGTATTTTTTTTTCCCATGTCATCGTTGCTAGGTGGGCTAATATTCCTTCAGCATCGGGCTGGGCCTCCCGTCGGTTGCATAGGGTCTATGCTTAGTGAAGGTTCAGAATTGTGGCTCGTGCAGACCCCTAATAGAAAGTACATCTGGGAGCCTCCATTACGGCGTTCATTTTCCATTAGTCCCCTTCATGCAAACTTCCGGATATAACAAACGAATGTTGCGCGACAGTCACATTCAAATGTCTAGGCATTCATCTCGACGCCAACATGTCCTGGTCTGCTCATGTTGAGCATCTCATCAAACGACTCCGTGCAACTTCTATGTATCTGTACAGAATGAAATTCAATACTTCTGTTCGGTTGCATCAGCTTGTGTTTAAAGCTACAGGAGAGTCTGTTTTAAGGCATGGTGTCACTGTTTATGGCTCAAGCGCATTGTCTAGAAGGAGTGAAATCGATAGATTACTACACACAATTGCCACAAACATTTTGTATGGCACGTCTATGGAGGCCTTAGATAGTGCTGAAAGAATGCTCGCAGCTGATGTGTACTTCATTCAAGATTCATTTACACGTGTAGTAATTAGTAGAAACTACTTTTCTAATAACCTTAAGCTTCCTGTAAACAAACCTAAAATACTAAGAGAAGTAGAGCTGTTTAAACTTTCCAAGATATATACACAATATGGAAAAAGGTGCCGAATGTTCTATATCCCCTTCCTTTTTAACCAGCTTCCAACTAAAATACTATCATTACAGACTCTCAAAGAGGTCAAATCACAAGTCCTGGCTAATTACGTCTTGAACCTTTCAAACGGTACACTGACATAATCGCTCGAAACACTCTGAAGGTCTTGTTGACATGTGTTATGAAGCACGGTTGTTTTTAGCTGTATCCTCCTAATCTATGTAACTGACTTACTTTTGCAGTGTGTGCAAGTGTGATTGTTGCTCCTATCGAAATATGTTTTTTTTTCTTTTTTCTCTCTTTTATACTCCAATTTATATTTATATTTATATTCCAATAACATATATTTTATATGTTATTTTGTCAGTACTGAGTCTGCACTCTGTATGATTGCCGTGGCCCGCTCACAAGCGCCCTGTCTTTGGCTGCCGCGGGCACACATACTTCCATGTGTAAATATGACAAATAAATATGTATGTATGTATAATGAAGACATCAATGAACCTTTCCATTTCGTAATGGAGTCTGCAAATAATGTTATATTTTTGATTGAATACATTTTGCAGGGGCTTTATGCATAATTGGCACCTAGTTCCAAAACCATCAATCTGGAGTAGTTTGGTGCAATTTTCTCAATTTTTGTTACCATGCTGCAGTTTACCAGTTTGTTCAGTCTGGTGCATTTGAGGCAAGAGTGGCATCACTGCAGTTTGCGACAGTGAAAATGGCACATCACTAGTTCGCGCCACTGCGCACAGAGGGTGACACAAATCCATGATGCAGCGTTCAGCGCAAATGCAGGACCTGGCAAGTGCTAGGTCCCGGACCAGAACGAATTTTTCTTTAACTGCGATGTTTCTGAGAAAGCTGTATAGCTTTCCTTTGTAGCTGTATGGCTGCGCTCGGGTGGACGTCAATGAGTAATTACTTCCCTATTACAAGTGCTAGTTTGCATTGCTTTGCTAAGAGGGCACCACGAATCCATGAGACGCACTCATCTTTCCTCCTCTCCTTCCACATGACACTTCTCCTTCGTGTTGCACTGCCAACAGCGCCACAGAACCGAGAAATGAGCCCTTAGCTCCAGCCCCCAGAAAAGGAAGCAACAGCTTTAGTTGACCTCTCCGCTCCTCACGTGGAAGGTGGTGGGGGGACGCACCATGAGGCGTATCTTGTGTGCCTCGGAGAGGACGTTGTTCCAGGTGTCAATGCTGAGCACCGCCCGCAGCAGGGCTTCCTGCTCGCACAGCGCCTGCGGGATCTGCACCACCTGGCTCCCAAGCAGGCACCGCTCCATGGGCTCCCGCTGGAGGTGGTGGGAGCCGCCACCAGGGGGCGCCACCTGCACACGTGGTGCACCCTCCGGCATTATTACAGCCCCTAAATGCATGTGGAATGCATCTGCTAGAAATAAGATAGAGGAATAGAATAAACACAGCTCCTGCAGTAGAACCAGAGGAACAATAAGGTCCATAGCTGCACAGCCTGTACCAGTACACATCTAGCACACCTCTCAGCAGGTGATGGCAGGTCAAGCTGCCGGCAAGTAAGACGGCAACCTGACAGCAAGCAAGAAAACTTTTTGCACATGTGCTACAACTAAGCCAGATCCAAGTGGCAAAATTATGTCACAGATTTTACTTTACAGCGTTATCTGTTAATAAATGTCGCCTTGGTTTGACAGCATAGGTTGTCCACACATAAACAGACCCCTGTCCCCTCCACCTTCCTGGAAGCTTTCAAACTCCCGTTTCACGTGCAAGTACGGGGCAGCCTTCAAGCTTGCCCCATCTACCCACTGACGCCATTGGGGTAGGGGACGTGTGGTAAGGTGTGTCGCCCTAATTGGCTGCGAGCTACTGTGACAGCGATTTTTAAAAGTTATTTCTAAATTATAGGGTCCATGCAGAGCTTTCAAATTTGACTCGAATAACCACAAAGACCACCTCTACAGATAAGCTGCACTACAATATGCAAATCGAAATCATTTGAGGGTCCCTTTAAGCAATAAAAAAGGGGTCATTAAGAAAATAAAAGTGAAGTGAAGAAAAGGAACACAGTCAAGGACAATGAAAGTATAGACGCTCCCCAAACTCTCACCACTCTACACGCAGTCCACAGCCCCCTCCACCAACTCCCTGCTCCAGAAAATTCCTACATTTCCCCACATGAGCTAACACTGAACATTCGTGTTACAGATTCGTTACTGACCTGCGAATTTTTTCTAAGCATCCCTCAAAAAGAAAACTACTCTAAAGTAAAAGGAACCTTCTCTCGTTACCCTCACAGAGTTATCACTGAGAGACTAAAAACCGACTCTTAGAGACCCTAACCTTCTTGGCGCCACAGAAAGCTAGTGTCCCAATTGCATAAAAGTAGTTTGATAACTGCAGAAAACACTCTTATGACTAATTTTCACTCAAGGAACACTCTTTTTATGTACCCCAATAACAGAGAGAATGATAAGCAAGTGTGACAGCAACCATCATCATCATCAGCCTGACTAGGCCCACTGCAGGGAAAAGGCCTCTCCCATCTCTCTCCAATTAACCCTGTGCTGTGCCAGCTGTGGCCATGGTATCCTTGCACACTTCTTAATCTCATCCACCCACCTAACTTTCTGCCACCCCCTGCTGCGCTTGCCTTCTCTTGGAATCCAGTCTGTTACCCTTATGGAGAGAGATAAGCTCTATTTGTCATCAGTGATGGGTAGGGAGGCGAAACTAAAGATGCAACTGCAGCTTGACTGGTCCTCGCCCCCCACCCCCCCCCCTCCCCTACACGAAAACAACAGGTGGCCAGCGGTTATGCTGCCTTCTCATTACAGGCCCTGCCCACTTCTTCCTCTTGATTTCGACTAGGATGTCGTTTACCTGTGTTTGTTCCCTCACCCACTCTGCCCTCTTCCTGTCTCTTACATGCCCTCTCCCTGTCAGGAACACTGAATAAATAAATAAATTCTGATCACCTCACACAGACCAGCAGAACTCAATTTATATGAGCTAAATATATTGATCACGGTGGAAGAATCAAAGGGTAAGAAAATATATATATAATTTGCTCAGTTTATATGCTGCTCTGACAAAAGCTCTTACCATCATTACCCACCAGATTGAATCCCCTGTGGCGCAAACGCAGAGTATCCAACCATCCTGTCAACCCATCAGGTTACACGGAGAGGCCATCGCTCGCCTCTCCTCCTCCACGTTGCATGGTCTGCCAAAGTTCACTTTTTCATTCTAGTTTTTACTGAACATCGTCGACTATAGTTGGTTCCCTCGCCCACTCTGCCCTCCTCCTGTCTGTGCTGGCAAGAGTAAAGCTGTTGAGTACTTTCCTTTTGAGGGATATCAGCACAGTGCTTATCAAGGCCTCTGAGCACATGCACTCTACCCCATTTTTATTCTGGTCATGTCTCTCTCATGGTACAGGCCTGCAGGTCGCCAACCACAACAGCCGTTTAACCTCACATGAAAACATGGGAAAATACAGTCTCAAAAGGCATTCCTAACAACTCAACATACTGTACCTTCAACACAGAGCTACCGGTATCTAGAGAGGCAGCACCGCACAGCAATGGGACATCCTGCCAGTAACGAAAGAGGAAATAAAGAAAGCCTTAGGAGCAATGCAAAGAGGGAAAGCAGCTGGTGAGGATCAGGTAACAGCAGAGCTGTTGAAGGACAGAGGGGATATTGTGCTAGAAAAACTAGGGACCCAATATATGGAATGCCTTATAACCTCAAGCACACCAGAAGCATGGAACACTAACATTATCTTAATTCACAAAAAAGGAGATGTCAGGGATTTGAAAAATTACAGACCGATCATATTACTGTCTACTGCCTACAAGGTATTTACTAAGGCAATCGCTAAGAGAGTAAAAACAACTTTGTACTTAAATCAACCGAATGATCAGGAGAGCTTTCACAAAAGATACTCAAGAATAGACCACATTCACACTATCAAACAGGTGGCAGAGAAATGTGCAGAATACAACCAACCCCTATATATAGCGTTCACTGATTACGAGAAAGCATTCGACTAAGTGGAAACCTCAGCAGCCATGCAGGCATTGCGGAATGAGGGTGTCAAAGAATTTTATGTGAGACTACAAGAAGATATCTATAACGACTGCTCAGCTACCATAGTACTTCACCAATTCACAATAAAATTCCAATAAGGAAGGGTGTCAGGCAGACAAAGCATGATCAATGAGTTAGACGAGCGGAGCAGAACAGTGGGTCTTAAAATTAATATGCAGAAAACCAAAGTAATGTTCACCAGCCCTGCAAGCGAACGGCAGTTCTGGAAGTGGTAAGGGAAGGGTACTAGGGCAGGCAGAGACCGTTCATCCGGATGATGAGGGAAAGTAACTAGATGAATAAGGATGGGGTGGAGCAGATTTGGCAGGTTCACATCATGAATAGCAGTTTACCCCTATCCTTCAAGAGAAAAGTATACAGCAGCTGTATCCTGCTCAAGCTGTATCTTACTGGTACTCTCCTATGGGGCAGAAACATCGACAGTGATGAAAAGGGTTCAGCTTAAGTTAAGGACAACACAGCGAGCTATGAAAAGAAAAATGATAGGTGTAACGTTAAGAGATCGGAAAAGGGCGAAGTGTTTGAGGGAACAAACGCGGGTTAATGACATCCTAATCGAAATCAAGAGGAAGAAGTGGACCTGGGAAGGGCATGTAATGCGAAGGCAAGATAACCGCTGGTCCTTAAGGGCAGCGGAGTAGTTTCCAAAAGAAGGCAAGTGTAGCAGGGGATGGCAGAAAGTTAGGTGGGCGGATGAGATTGAGAAGTTTGCGGGGATACAGTGGTCGCAGCCGGCAAAGGACAGGGTTAATTGGAGGGACATGGGAGAAGCCTTTTCCCTGCAGTCGGCGTAGTCAGGCTGACGATGATGATGTAGGAAGCGATATTGCACAGGGCAGCATTCTTAGACCATGTATTGTTTTACATTTCCCATGTTTACAACAATTATGCCCCGAACTCAAGTATGTGTGTAAAATCTATTGTCTACTGGCAACGTCACTGTACTCTTCCGGCTGCAATCGGCACTGATGTCCAGTGTAACCAATCTTTTCCTTGTTGAACTTGTGAGGACTACGTGATGATATCCCTCACTGTTCTGCCTCTGCCATGCCATGGCCCACTGACCATAATTAAACCCTCACGCCCTCCCACAAACTCGATAACTGGTTTCAGACTGAATCAGTTCAAAGCAAACACAAATAAAGCTAGAGCAGTCATCTCTACACAACAATATCGATAGGGACCTTCATTTTCAAGTTTTATTTCTTTCGAAATTCGAAAGGGTAAAAATCAGGCAATATTTTATTAGCTGAAATTCAGGTACAAAACAGGTTACTCAACAAAAGGTTCCATATTTCGGTTTTATCGGGCCATATTTTGTAGCAGAAGGCTTGTTTTCATGCAAGACATAAAATTCTCCATTCTTTGCACATTCGTTTCGTAAACAATATTCCACAGCATCAGACTTCTTTTTTTCTCATTTACTGTAATTACTTCCCCGCATACATTCTCATCTACTACGTAGCACTCCTGTGCCCATCTGCCTTTAACCATTGAACGCACAAGAGCCTTGCCACAGGACGCCGTTAGCATGGGCAGTACTTCTGCTTTTCTCTTCTGAAATGGACAGTACCAACTTGGGCGCAAATCAACCACCATGAAAAGAAGCTTAAAATGACCACTTGACTGAAAACGCTCCTCTGGATGTACGCACAATATGTCCGCTAATTTGCTTGCTCTGTCTTCAGCTTTGTTCACATGGTAATGAAGTTTCTTAGAAGGTTTCTTTTCAGGTAGAAATCTGGTTTAATCTGATTTTGAAGATATTTGCTTGGGGTACAAAAATCAGGTAAAATCATGGCTTAACCGAAAACGAAGGGCCCTAAATATAAACAACTAATATGCACCGTGTACCTAACATTCTCTGCAAGAGGAAAAAAAAAAAACTGCAGCCAGCAACAAACATTCTTGTCAAAACGTTTCGACAGAACATGCTCCAGGTTTAGCACACTGGCAGTCTTTCTGATAGCCTGTGTAGTGCTTGCTTCGAATGCGAAAGCATCGTTTTGTTTTTTTTTCCCTGTCATTTATTTTTAATTTTTTTCACTTCGTTTCTAATGACACATCTACTGATTAGTATACAGTGATAATGCAATGCATATACTACGTTTACCTTTGCTTGCCAAGAAGCAATGCCGTATTGGGTTGCCTCCTCGCCTTGCAATCTGAAAGTCCTAGGTTCAATTCCCTACACCTTGGGAAGAAATTTCATTTTTCTTTGATACCACGGTGACATCATCTGAGATTTTTGGGACCGCTGCTGCTGGTCAACGCCTACGCCGGGTTTCATTGCTGACGAGCCTATAATGCTTTTGCATAAAAAAAACAGAGACTTTCCATCCTTGTCACTAAAAGCGGAAAAATAATTTTATACTACCCACCACAGTGAATGACGAGAAATGCTCACTCCCAGAAAACTGTCACACACATTACAAACACTCTCGATCAGTGTTATCAGTTCAGTACCAATCTCACTGAAGTACCTTGTTTGAACTTAGTAAGCTGTACAGTCGTCCACAAAACTGTCTAGAACACTCGGAACTCCTTGCCGCAACATCTAGCGGCAGCACATGGTTCAAGATGGCGCATGTCTGATGCTCGCATGATGATCAGAGATGCGCTCTCTCATACCAGGCGCTACAGCTAGACGTTGCTCTGCGCACTGTGGAGCGCAGACGTCAAGGAGTTTGAGCGCTCTAGACAGGTTTGTGGACGACTGTACAAGGTTCACCATTTTCAGAACCTTTAGTAAATTTGTAGAATCCAAGTACTTTGCATTATGAACTGTGCTACAACATGTGTTTTCTTTTGAGCTATGGAAGGCTCAGTATCATGTATGTCCTTCAGTTTGTTGCATGGTGAGCTCCATAGTTATATAACGTGAGGTAACCTTAAGATGCAGAGAGAGACGTGAGCACACTAGTCCAGAGCGCTCAGGCAGTGTGCTGAGGAGCCAATGAAGTGAAACCTTAACGTAGCTACTTTGCTAGGGGCAAGTTGCTTGTGCATGCATGGTCTGTATGTCTATCTGGCTGTGCTCGAGCACAAGTATTATCTTGGGAACTCAGTGCCTGCTTTAAAATTTCGCTTCCTTTTTTCAAGTGCTTTAGACAAGCGTGCTCACCTCTGTACTCTGCTTGTGCGTTTTTATGATCTCGTTAAGCGGCAATTTCAGGGCTTTGACGCTTTTTAAAGACAAGTGGGAGGTTCAGATCAGAGGCTCCGTCAAGCTGCCTTGAGCAGTTTTCCCAAAAAACCTCCGTGCCCCTTCTGGAATATAAGGATTAATAAATAAATTACACTTGAACACGTCTCTACACTTTGTAGATAATTCCTTCGCACATTTTTCCCTCCTTTGATGCTGTGCGCTGAGCGAAAGGTAGAACGGGACATCTGCCAAATAACCCCCGTTTTTGAGCAGGTTTCATAGGCAGTCTTTTCGCTACGGAATGGGATGTGAACTCTGCTGCATGCCCTGAAATTCCGTCACAACATCCAACGACGCAGTTTGTTAATTTACAGACATACTGCGCGTGAAACATTGAAACAACACATTTACGTCGAAGTAACTACATGGACTTGTGAGTTTCGGACTCAAGGTTATTTGCCTGCTTTGAAGTACAACAACGTGATGGCATGGCATTGGAAGCAGGACCGCGAATTCGAGTCGGCATCCGTGTAAGACGATGCTGTTCCCACGATTCGGTCGCACACACCGCAAAGGTCGGCCCGCACAAAAACGAAACATAGGCCAACAAAGCGCGCTCTTGAAAGCATCACTCGAGAAACTTTAAAATCCAGTAACAATCAGCGCATTTTCAGGAATCGCAAGACACTCTACATCACTACGCTAGAGACCACAATGAACAACACAAACCAAGTTCGGTCTTCACTGCAAAGTTTTTGTTTCGCTGCTCGGTGAAGCTGTGCAGGAGTTGCCAGTCGGAAGCACCAAATTTTCGAGGCACTTACCTCACCATCTCGATGGTACATCAAGTTCAGCAGCGAGGAGAGCTGTGTTCAGAGCGAGATTACTTTTCCACAACGAGGGGGCTGGCACCATACACCAACGAAGCGATGCGAAGCTGGGGACAGGCTCACATTTCGCTCGTTTTAACAGTGCTCGCAGTGATATTATGCAGCGTCGTAAATTGATTGCTGCATCGCTGCTGAATGTCACAGTTGAAGTAAACGAGCCAGACAGCGTTGAATGAACGCCTCAGTCAGGCAATCACACATTTACAATGCTCAGCGAGCTCAGCTCCGCAACAGCAACGCTGCAACGCTAGCAACGCTTTCCGCTTGACAACGGCGTTGTCGATGTTCCTCGGTGCGCGAAAAAGCGGTGAGTAACACCTTGACGTTAGTGCTCAAGCTGCCGAAAAAGATCGAAAATGCAAAAAACTACTATAACCACACTTTATCACTATAAAAATATGATGAAACTTGCAAATTGCCTAGCAAAGAGAGCTCGGAAACCGTAAAGAAGAATTGAACAAGGCTTGTAGAAAAGCCACTCACGGGACACTGACCGGGTCTGCATCCATAGCCATGCCAAGCGCAGACGCTAGCGGCCTAGCGATTCTCTCGTAGTGTGTTTTGTACGTTCGTCATGTCGTCGGAACGCTACAGCTTCTCTTTAACAACGTTCAGGTGAGCTTTTGTTATCCAGTCTTTCGCAAGGCTACACTGTGAATAGCTACAAATTCAATGAAATTTGACGCAGTTCATGTTGAGAAGTTATTTCGCTTCTTGCCGGGACCAGTTTATGCTGTGTCATTACATGCACCAACTTCCTCGACATGCTCGCCAGAATAAACGTCGATCCCGGATTGCCCTTTCGTTTAGGAGGCTAAAAAGTTGCCACAAACTGTCCAGGTTTGTGTCTAGGTTCTCGGCTCTTCAGAAAGAGCGGTCCGCGTGCGACACCTCGAAAGAAAGTCGCTGTCGCCTGTTGGTGATTTCAGAGTGCTGGCGTGAACAGTAAACATGCGAGCCCGTGGCGATGCAGGCCTGTCGCGCTCCTGTGTCTGTTCTAAACATTGCAGGTACGCCCTTTCGTGCTTTCTTGCCGTGTGCTTTAGAAAACCGTGTACCAGCTATGCACGCCATAGTGCTGGTTCGTTGTATGTCCCGCTTTTGAAATTGTAGGCTCTCTTTCTAACTTCTTTAGAACAGCCGCAGGTGCTCGATCGGCACGTGCTCGCGTGTTCCCTTTCGTGTTGCTTCTGCCTGTATGTTGCAAGCATCCGAAGAGCTGAGATGCAGAGCAAAACCTTGAATAAAGCAAGGCTCTGAGCTAGTTGGTTCGTGTCTCCTAAATGCAAAATTAACAGCGCAGTTGTAAGGCTGACACAGACACTCTCTGTATCTTGTGGCCGCCGCGGTGGCTCAGTGGCTATGGCGCTCGGCTGCTGACCCGAAAGACGCGGGTTCGATCCCGGCTGCGGCGGTCGAATTTCGATGGAGGCAAAATTCTAGGAAGCCCGTGTACTGTGCGATGTCAGTGCATGTTAAAGAACCCCAGGTGGTCGAAATTTCCGGAGCCCTTCACTACGGCTTCCCAGATAGTCTGAGTTGCTTTTGGACGTTAAACACTATCAAATCAAATCTCTGTATCTTGTCTTTGTTTCCTTCATGCACATGCGCTGTTAATATTGCCCTTAAGACAGAACCTGTGATTGCGTTGTGTCTCCCTGTGTGCAGCCCCTCCGGGAAGCTGGTACAGATCGAGTATGCACTGGCTGCGGTGGCTGCCGGGGCGCCGTCCGTCGGCATCAAAGCGTCCAACGGCGTGGTGCTGGCGACAGAGAAGAAGCACAAGTCCATCCTGTACGAGGAGCACAGCATCCACAAGGTGGAGATGATCACCAGCCACATCGGCATGGTGTACAGCGGCATGGGGCCCGACTACCGGCTGCTGGTGCGGCGGGCGCGCAAGTTGGCCCAGCAGTACGAGCTCATGTACGACGAGCCCATCCCCACCGCCCAGCTGGTGCAGAAGGTGGCCTACATCATGCAGGAGTACACGCAGACCGGGTAGGGGAGCCTTCTCTTCAGTGCGTGAGCATGACGAAACCTCATTTTCGTGGATTGAACTGGCAGCTGAGATATGGTTTATGGCATGAAAACAAGGGACAATCAAAAACAACTTACAGGACACAGCACTAGTAAGTTCCTTTCAGTGGGCAAGGTAGTGCACAGCTGAATCATCATCATCAGCCTGACTACACCCACTCCAGGGCAAAGGCCTCTCCCATGTCACCCCAATTAACCCTGTCCTTTGCCAGTTGCCGCCACTGTATCCCTGCAAACTTCTTAATCTCATCCGCCCACCTAACTTTCTGCCGTCCCCTGCTACGTTTGCTTTCTCTTGGAATCCACTCCGTTACCCTTAAGGACCAGCGGTTATCTTGCCTTCGCATTACATACCCTGCCTAAGCCCACTTCTTCCTCTCGATTTCGACGAGGATGTCATTAACCCGCGTTTGTTCCCTCACCCACTCCACCCGCTTCCGATCTCTTAACGTTGCACCTATCATTTTCCTTTCCATAGCTCGCTGCATTGTCCTTAACTTAAGCTGAACCCTCTTTGTTAGCCTCCATGTTTCTGCCCCATAGGTGAGTACCGGTAAGATACAGCTGTTGTATACTTTTCTCTTGAGGGATATTGGTAAACTGCCATTCATGATCTGAGAGAACCTGCCATATGCGCTCCACCCCATTCTTATTCTTCTAGTTATTTCCCTCTCATGATCCGGATCATCTGTTGCTACCTGCCCTAAATAGACATATTCTCTTACTACTTCGAGCACCTCGCCACCAATTGCGAACTGGTGTTCTCTTGCTAGAGTGTTGAATAGTACTGTGCACAGCTTAGAAAATGGCAGTTTCCTAAGACAGATAAATGGATCACTTAAGAGCACATAAAAGACGCTGACGGAATCGTGCCATCGTGCCCTTTTCTTTAAAGGTGCCCGAAATGATTTTCATGGTGATATTCTAATGCAGCAAATCTATACAGGTGGTCTCTGAGAGTATTCAAGCCAGATATAAAAGCTTAAATTTAAATGTATCCTAAGATTTACAAATAATTTAAAAAAATTGCTGCTCACAAGCGATTGGGGCGACACCTCACCATGTGTTCTGAGCCGTCCATCTTTACCTCGATGATATGAATGGGCAAGCTCAGGCTGGGTGAACCTTCTCATTGGGCATGGGTGGGATGGAGCACTGTAGGGTGCAGTCCCAACGTGTTTTATTTATTAATGCATTCACATTAGGTCAGTGCAAGCGGAGATGGTGACCACTGTCACGCCTGATGTGTGACGCAATGTATACCTTGTGACGTCATCACAGCCTGCTCACCGTGGCAGGTGGCAGTTTAAATTAGTGATTGGTCGCGACAGGAAGGGAAGCCTGGGTCTCACTAGCTCCCATCAATGGCTGTGCTTGAAACAGGCACCTGCCGGGCCAGTGGTATGAGGACTCGCAGCTATCCGTGGATGTAAAGTAGGGAATGACCGATTTTGCATATATGAGTACTACCCTATTAATGCGATTCAAGGCGGAGCTACAACAGAATCAGCAGCTACAGAAAATGCCAGCGCATTCAAACGATCCACCGAGGATCACCTCAGAGTTTCTTTTTTTCGCTATGGCTTCGGCATGCGAGAGGTTGAGGAGGAGCACCTTTTTTAATCGTTGATATCTTCGGTGTAAATGAGGCTAGCCTAAGAATTTTCGCTGTGCAGGGACGAGCGATGGAATACCGATCGCCAGTAGATTCATTCATTCATTCATTCATTTTATTTCCTTAAAAAAGGAGGAGTACGGGACTAAAAGCTCGAACAGCTTGACGAGGTCCCGACCCCTTGTTAGTTGGCATGACAGCAGGATGACGCCCAGTCTTACACAAAAAAAAAATGAAAAAATATCACAAAGCAACGGGTAATACAGAATGAAACAAGTAGATGCCATTTAATGGGCCCGTTTTCCTTCATTCGTGCCTTTTCTGCGCTGTTCCATCATGAAAACGACAGGATGTGCACTGATGCTCCTCGCATGTCCTGTCGTTTTCTTGCCTATGTGCAGTTTTTTTTGTGCTGCATCTTCAAGATTTGTCTTTTTTTGACGCGTGTGTTTTGGGGTGGTGGCCATGTCACTGCTACTGCTGGCTTGCACTGACGTCAGAGCAGAACCGGGAACGGGACAGGAGCCTTTTCTATAATCCCTTTATCGCCCCCTGTTGTGGCCTGCGCTGCGGAAGCTGCGTGCGGTTCACCCACCATGGCATCTGTGGTGTCACGTGCAAGCCATCTCTTTAAACCTTTTACTGTCATTAGCTTCGTATGTTCCCCCCCCCCCCCCTGCATTCGAAAATGCGTGCCAGAACGCAAAGCTAGCATGCTTGGGGTGGTGCTGCCTTCTGTAGTGTGCAGTAAAAACTCGTTGATGCGTTCCTGGTTCATGATTTTCCAGTTCGTATGCTCAAAATCGCAGACATTAAAAATATCCCATGGAGTTGCACTATATTTCTCCTGGTTAATACGTTCCCAGATAACACAGTTTTCGTTACTAGGTTTAAAATTTGACAGATTGTAGTCATATAACACGTTTATGGATCAGCCGCCCAAGTTCAAACATTTAAATGTGCCGAACGGGAAGGCAAGTTACAGTAAGTATTGTGGGGCCATAATAAAGAATGAAAAATAAAGTGTCCCAGGGCAAGTGACTTGAAATACAGGAATGCAACGGCAGTCACTAGCTGTGGTGGCTTCTCTTCAGTGCCTACATGCGATGAGGCGGAGCACCGCCGCCGCCAAGAACAACAAAAGTAAAAATGGCGCACTAACATTCAAGAGAGCCGTTTTTATGGAGACGCGGCATGAAAAGGAGAAACGCTAAGGTTCCTTCATAGTGCATAAGAGCATGGGGGCAAAGCATCTATGAACTGCAGCAATGCACTTACATATGAGCTTAAAACGCAGAAAAACTGAGACAGTTAGCAGCTGCAGCAGCTTCTCCACGGTACTTAGGTGCAAAAGGCGAAGCATCCAAAAATGTCGAAGAGATTTTGGTGACTTTCTTCACTGCTGCTGACGAACCGGATACTTACGCAGTTCCTTCCTCACTCAAGACAACACAGGCGCGGACTGAATCCTGCGAGCACTTGGAAAGGATCAAGTTCAGATCTTGAGCTAGGAAATCCTAATCGACATTTTTATGAAGTGAAATAGTCAATAAAAGTCTTTGTACGTCGGCCAACTGTTACATTTTTCAAAATTAGGCTTTTCAGATCATACATTTTCCCGGATAAGACGTTTTTTCAGGAGCTTTTTTAAAAACGTATCAAAGAGCTTCAAATTTGACCTGAACCAATCCTTGCAAGCAAGACGGTGAGCTAGCAAGAGCATGCAACAAGTGCCAAACGGAAAGCCCTCACTTATGGATGTGCTGCACGCTTAGACCTTGGGATGGACGGTTCACAACATAAAAAAAGTTACATCATCAACAACTATAGAGACGAAAAACATGTAGTTGAGTTAGAACCATCACACACACCTGAATGTTCCTTGTTCACCGTGCAGCTTTCATGGCTCTGATGGCCTGGAGCATCAGTTCGAATCAAGCAAGTTATTTAGAATATGTACAAGTTGTTCGGTCGCATGTTCTTATCATGGGTTGTGGGCAAGGTCACAAGCACTTCTGTTGCAGAGGCTGCCAGTTTCTTTTGCCATTCCTAATTATCTACGTCAATTGTTAAGCTTTCAGTACAGCATTGATGCAGAATAGATGTTTTTACAGCAGTCCCTTGAAAATTGCCAAAAATGTGCATGAAAAATGTTTGCAGCTGGATGTTGCATGCAGCCGTCTCGGCTCTTCCTCATCATATGGGCACAGGAGGAGGGTCAGATCAGAACAGCTTGGGTAGCAGGGGTTGAGGGCAAGGTGTCTTGTCAGCTACAGTGAATGACTGTGTGTGTGTGTCTGGCAGGGGTGTGCGGCCATTTGGGGTGTCCTTGCTGGTTGCTGGCTGGGACAACGGTCGGGGCTACGTCTTCCAGTGCGACCCATCGGTAAGTCACTGACGCGAGTGATGGTGTACGCGTCTTGCTCCCTTTTAGAATGCTGTGTGTGCTTGACAGCTGCCACCATCTCTCGCATGCACCTCTCACTAACATGAATAGCGCAGTAGTAGCAGGTGGATTCATTTTCAAGCACTGGAGCTTGTGGACAGGAGGTGTGCGTGTGCAGAGCAGCCCCGTGAAAAAGGCGGATTGCATGCTGAAAATGAGGTGTTCCTGGTCCACATTCTACTCTGTAATACTGCACATAAATAGACTTATACCCGTGCCACATGGACAGATTTAATGCCATTAAGTACTTACTGCCTTAAGTTTTAATGCCATTTGTGCGATGCCACACGCATAAATTTAATGGCATTAGCCTTACTGCCATTCGCAACCTACTGAGTTCGCCACAGCTCATTCGCCCGTGCAATGCGTACTCTCGTTCCCATTCCACACGCAGAAGAGCATGCAGCTTTGTTAGTAAAAACTTCCTAACCAGTAGGAAATGGTTACTTCTTAACTTTCAGTCAGATGAGGCATCTGTACCGCATTTTCGATGCGAAGAGCGCCATTTTTACCAGCCCTATTGACAGGTACTCTCGACTTATATGCTGACATGCAAGTTTATGCCTACTTTTTCGACTTGTAAAGCAGGAATTGCCGTATTTTCTGGAAAGTTGTTTTTACATTACATTTGAAGAACATTCCCGATATAATGTGCTCATTAAGAATGTTTATATTCAGATGAAATTTTTGACTACTTTGCAAGCGTTATCGTCATCGTCACTTCCGATAATGGCATTAAATGTGGACGTGTAGCACCAACTCCGAAAGAGAAAAGCGCAAAGATGTGCAAGTTCAGATTTTGGCTGCGTATAACTGCGCTTCTTCTAAACGCTTAGAAAAAAAATTCTTGCTGTGGGGTATTCGTGAAGCGGTGTCGTTTTATATTCCGGGCATGTCATAACTTTATTCAATAGTGTTGTAGGGCCCCTTTAAGACATCGGCCCCTCTTATTGACCGTGTCAAGCATGGGGGCACTTATTTTATTTTTTACAAACGATTGCTGGCTTTATTGCAAAAGCCTTAAGCAAGAGTGGGCTACAAGGTAACATTCTTTTTCCGAATAAAAACAAAATCAACGCAGCACGTTTTACACAGCACACAAAGAAATAAATTCCAAAAACAATGACAACCTTATACAATGCAGTATGACACCTCAGATGAGAATGTTATGAAGTGAGCACTGGAAATAAATTTTCTGATGACCCAAAATTTTTAAGAGCTTTTGAGCAATGCTGCAAATGATGTCACTATTGAGGCCTTTACAATATTTGAACTGGGAGCATTCCATTCCCATACAGTACCCAGGAAAAAGGAATCTTTATAAATTTCAGTGCAACTTGGGAACTCCTTCACTTTAAATGAGTGGTAAGACAGTGTGGGGCGACCAGTGACAAGCTCAGTGTGTTTGCTGCTGTTGTGAACAATTAAATACATATACTTTGGTCTTTCACTGTACATCCTAAGCTCTGGAGTCTTCAAATTCGCTTTTTTTAAGTAACATGGTAGGGGATGTCTACCAGCTTTACGCCCCATAAATAATACCCCTGTCAAGCGTACAAGTTAAGTGCACTTAAGGGGAGTGCGCTTCGGCATTCCGAGTGACAATTTGGGCTACCCAGTGCTAAACGGGAAAGCAAAGTGCACTCGTAGTAAAAAGAAATGGCAGCACGAAATGAGCGGAATTTCTGAAGAGGTCGGTGGAAAGGAAAAAGGACTCATAACAATTGGTTGCTTAACATGATAGCACAGATAAAACGAGGTTCAACAGTGTTTAACGATAAAAAAAATAGAAATACTAGAAGAAAAGCCAAGACCAGCCAAGACTATCCATAATTGTGGCAACAAACAAGATGGCGGAGGGCAGCGTGTTGCATCTGATCACGTTTTCTTGTTTTGTTGCTTCGCTTGTAGCTATAACGAACAAATTTTTTTCTGAAAACAGTGTTATAGCATGTAAAATAAAGTTGTAAGTACTTTTTATGCACTATAAAAGTTTTACCCTTGAAGTTGAAGTGTGTTCCGTGAACGCACTCCTAGCGTAGTGCACTCTTTCGAGAGTGACACTCCACTTGTGTCGTTTAGATGTTGCAAAGTGTACTGCGAGTGACACTCTTCCTCTTCGTAAGTGCACTTGCCCGCTTGACAGAGGCACAAATCGTACTGACTTTCTTTGCACATTTCCAAGTTTTTTAATGTTTTCTTTAGTGTGTGGCTCCCATACAACAGATTCCAGTGCAGGTCAAATAAAAGTTTTGTAGGCTAATAGCTTAATTTCCTGCGTTGTGTAGCGCAGAGATTTTGTTAAGTGTCAGAGTTTTTTCATGTTTTTATTTTCAACATTAGAAATTTGCTCGTTCCACAGTCATTATCATCATTATCCTGACTACGTCCACTGCAGGGCAATGGCCTCTACCATGTCTCTCCAATTGACCCTGTCCTTAGCCAGCTGCGGCCACCGCATCCCCGCAAACTTCTGAATCTCATCCGCCCACCTAACTTTCTGCCGCCACCTAACTTTCTACACTTCCCTTCTCGTGGAATACACTCCGTTACCCTTAAGGACCAGCGGTTGTCTTGCCTTCGGATTATACGATCTGCCCAGGCCCATTTCTTCCTCTTGATTTAGACTAGGATGTCATTAACCCGTGTTTGATCCCTGACCCACTCTGCCTTCTTCTGTCTCTTAACGCATACACCTTTTTTTTTTTCCCCCATAGCTCGCTCTGTTGTCCTTAACTTAAGCTGAACCCTCTTTGTTAGCCTCCACGTTTTTGCCCCATAGGTGAGTACCGGTAAGATACAGCTGTTGTATACTTTTCTCTTGAGGGTTATTGGTAAACTGCCATTCATGATCTGAGAGAGCCTGCCATATGTGGTGCACCCCATTCTTATTCTAGTTATTTCTCTCTCACGATCTAGATCAGCACTCACTACCTGCCGACGTACAGTCAGACCCACTTATAACAAAATTGAAGGGCCATGGAAAGACCATTGTTATAACCAATAATTGTTTTAACCGGGTTGTTCCAAAAAAAGAAAAAAAAACATGACAAAGTTTAAAGCATTTATTGACTGGAAATACCCGGAGGGGTTTGATGGTTGTGATTCCTGTAAAAGCTTCTTTATTCGAACTTCAGAGGTCCGGGAAAATGTTCAAATCATCGAATAATCCTGAAAAACTAACAAGAATCGATTGCATCATGATGTATTTGTTTGGTTCCGAAATCAGCCAGTGCTGTAGACACCTGTACATTTCATTTCTGAACCTTTTCTATCCTAAAAAAGTACAATTGTTATTAGAATTCAGCCATCTATCGATACAAGCCCGCTTCAGTTTGTCCTTTTACCTCAGCTTGTCGTGGATGTAACCTGCTAGCCTGTTTGTGGCTTGGCTTTAGATTGTAGTATGTAGTAGTTTGTCGTAGGCTTGGCTTTAGTTTAGTTGCTAGTTGTTGGCAGGTACGATGGCTTGTTATAGTATTGTTGTTACCGTGCAGGGTGCCTATTTTCCCTGGAAGGCGACCGCCATGGGCAAGAACCAGATGAGTGGCAAGGCATTTCTGGAGAAGCGCTATAGCGAGGAACTAGAGCTGGAAGACGCTGTGCACACAGCCATCCTGACACTCAAGGAAGGCTTCGAGGGCCAGATGACGGCCGACAACATCGAGGTGGGCCTCTGTGATGCCTCCGGCTTCCGCCGCCTGTCACCCGCAGAGGTCAAGGACTATCTGGCCAACATTGCCTAGCAAGAAAAAGCATTAAATAAAACAAACTGCCACTGTGTCCACACGTCTCTTGTTGTGTTGGATAGGGCATAGTTCAGGGGTTCTCATCGTATTGTTCCAGCACGACAAAGACAAGGGACAGAAAAAAGGAGTACAAGGGTCTCATCTTCATTGCGCTGGAACATTATGATGAACAAAAACTAGCTTGCCCAATACTGCACACTTACAATATGTCCAGCAAACCCCTGCATTGCCTGGAACACTTTTTGGTCTCCCCAAGCATCTAAATCCATACAGGTTTTAACCACCATCCTTTCTTGTAGTCGCCTTCTCTTGGGATTAGTCTTACTCTTATGTTGAGGTCTACATTGCTAGTGCATCAAGTGCACTTTGTAAAGACTGGTTATGACCCGCCAAGTCTTCTTACTGTGTTCCTTGTTTCAACCCGCATTCACCTATTAGTATTGAAATCTAATTCCTGGAACCCATTCCCATGCATACCTACCAACCCTCCCGATTTGCCCGGGCGACTCCCGATATTTGACTGAACTTTTGCGAAACTGGCAACGTGGAATCTGTAGGCGCATTGTTATTGCCAGCATCACCATCAACGGCCGCACTAGCACCATCGGCTTCATAGGCTAAGCAGCCAATCAAAGGCAAAGCATGCATGGTACTAGAGTGTACTAGAATATTAGTGCCTCAAATGAGAGCTGGAAACAGGCCAAAAAGGTCATTTCCGCTTCGAGCGCTGCAGCCTTTAGTCTTCCCTGGGTGCCTTTTTAGGGGCGTCGGAAGGGGGTATCTTGCATAGTATATTGGGTTGTGAACTCGCTTCACACGCGGAAGGCCGGGGTTTGATCCTCGCCGGCACCATTTTTTGTCTTTCCATTTTTAAATTTTTGTTTTGAGCAGAAATCTCGTAGTGCTTATTACAGATAAGCCATTCATCTAGTGCTTCTTCCCTGCTGTATAAAAAGCGCTGAATATCTGGTGAACAACCGAAATGAATAACCAGAACTGAAATCTGTGTAGCAGCACTTTGTGGTTGCCGCAAACTTCATGATACCAGCATAGCCTCCGACATTCGAGAAAAATGGTACATGACTCCAATTTTGAATGCTACTTACAGAAATGCGTGACAATGTCTGTTGCGATATGTTCACAAGATCGCCGGTGACGACCTGGAAGGTCCCCGCGCTGTAGAACCGCAAGGCGATGAGCAGCTGAAGCAGCGGCGGCACTGGGAGACCACGTTCGTCGGTGTTGGCACACAACAGAAGCCTCCCTAGCAGCTCCAGTAGCGCTTGTTTTGAGAAGCGATACCTGCTCAAGAACTCAGCGTCGTTGTGTATCTCCATAGGGTTTTGCCGATCCCTGAGCACTGACTGCGGCACGCGCACATACCTGTACGCTCTGTCCTCGACGATTTCGTCCGCGCGAGCACAGAAGCTGACGAAGTCAGAAAAACTGCAATAGGACTCGGCCATTTTGAAATACTGAAAGAGCCACTTAAGCTAGCCGGGAACCTAACTTAAGTTCTGGGGTCGATAAGTGCGTCTTTCACTTTGACTTGGTGCAAGTGCAGTTCATGAAATGCATTAAGGGCCGGAGAGCCACTTAAGTCATAACTTAAGTTTAAGTTTCGTTCCTGAATACGGCGGAAGATACCCCTCAAGCAGAGAGGTCTGCCTCATAAGGATTCCTGCTCATGAGCACATTGCGGGCAGTGAGGCTGCTCCCGGCCTCGCTCAAGAATTGCACATCCGAACTGCTCTGGAAGTGCCCCTGAGTGGGAATAAAGACCCTCTCGTAACATATAAAGAAATAACTGAAACACCTAGACTGGATAGGAGAAGACTCAATTCTGGACAGGTCCCTCGCTCCAAGGGAGTGCAGGGCATGGAGGAGGCTTCAGGTCAACAGATTCTTTCCGTGCTCTATACCACACGTTGACGACACTGGGGAGCCTGAGCTCTGCAGTGGCTGCCACAGAATGACTTCGCAAAGTCACGCAATTTGGGAGTGTCAGGATTCTCCTGGGGCTAAACCACATAGCATCCCAGGCCTTGCCACCTGCCAAGAGCTGATCCAGAGCCACGACCCGGATCAGCAAACACCTATCATATTCGTCAGGTGGAGACAGCTTACTACAAGACTTTCTCCGTGGTCTCCGGTGCTGAGAGAGACACCCCCTCCTAATTGCTGTGCCGAGACTGTGAGGCCCCATGATGTCGGGAATAAAGTTCATTCATTTATTCGCAACAGACAGGGCAAAGCAAGAGACACACACAGGCGCAAACTTAGCTGAATTTTATTGTGACAGCAACGCATATACAGGATGTCCCAGCTAAAAGTAACCAAGCTTTTAAAAAAGAAGAAGTGTCCTAGCACCGTGAGACTATAGTGTACTAGAATATGGGGTAGTGTGTTCAGGCGCCGCCGCTCACCATGCATTGGCGTGTCGCGGCGCGCGTCGAAGGTGCGGCGGCGCTGCTGTAGCATGGGCTGTCGGGAAAAGACGCACTTTTTGTTGTCGTCTGCTAGTCAGTGACGCGTACGCGTGCATTGACGCGGTTGCGTGGTACGCGGCTCACAGAAGGTTTTTCATGTGATCCCTTTCTCGTGCTATAATTGCCGCTGGCCGTCCGACAGTGAAGAAATGCCGAATCGTCGGCGCCTGTGTGCACAACAGGCTACCATTGGACTGAGCTAGGGTGAGCAGCCGTCGCTTTTCGCTGTTCCAAAAGATGAAGCGCGCAGGAAGATCTGGGAGCGGAATTTGCACCGGAAAGACAAGACCCTGGATGAAACGTACTCGGTATGAAAACTGCACTTCGAGCCATCGTGCATTCTCAGAGATTACGTTCACGTTATAAACGGAGGAGTCCGCATACCACGCGGGAAACCAGAGTTGACGCCGGACGCCGTGCCGACGTTGCTTCCCAATAACCCGAGCTACTTGTCATTTTTTTTTTGTCAAGGGCATCAAACAGTCGCGAGAGGCAGGGCGAAAAGGAAAAACTGCATGCGAAAATCAGACGATGTTTATAAGTATGCCACCGCGGCCGTCTGATCATGAATTGGTCACGATTTCGAGGTCGCGTTTCCTGCTCGCTGCAGTATGCACAATAGTTTGTTCATTACCCTTGTGTTCAAACTTTCCTTGGCAGCAGTACCCGCTGTAAGTTCTCTGCGCCTGTAGTGCACAATGCAGCTATTGGAAAAGAATTTGGAGCTGCTTTTCCGCAATTTTGGCTGTTTTGCGGCCGTCTGCTAGTCACTGCTCTTTTTTTTTTCTTCCGTGTGCGACTTGTCCTATCGCATTTAATTTTATTTGTCGTGCATGTACAATAACAAACATTTACAGGACACGTTATTGAAGTGTTGGCTTTTGAAAGGACCAAAAATACTCTGTGCGATGTACAGAACGCACCGCCGCGTATCGGGAGGAGTGCATGCAGTGACAGCCCATGCTCTGGTGGCGCCATCTCGTGGCTTTCGACATCAACAGCGACAGCCGCGAGTCCTCCCTGAACACACTACCCCATATTCTAGTGACCAACTGAGGGTTGTTGCCAGTCGCGTGTCCTAGTCTGCGGTATTTTTTTATTGTGCAAACGTAATTAATTAGCAGAGACTGATTAGCTAACTTTTTAATTATTGCCTTTAGGAAGAAATTGTCAATGCAGGAATTGTAGATCCAATAGAAATATAACCGGTTGCGGTGTTTCCAACCAAGTACGACTGATACAGCTTCTTTTATTTGCCTTAAAAGAAAGCCCGCGAAATACAAAAAGAACCACGTGATAGGGAACCAGTTTCAGCGCTCCCAGACGACCGATCAACCAACGACATTCGCTTATCGTTGCAATGCTGTCCCGAACGGGGTTCGGCGTTTTGCGATGGTTGCGAGATATACGCCAGCAACTCTCGCATGGGCGCTAGGGCGACCGCTCCTTCAGCGCGTGACGGTGCAAGTTCGGCGGCACGGCCACATGCCTATCACTCGAGGCGAGGTTTCGCGTGAAAAAGCGCTCCATGCGAGCCGCGCTTCACTTCCTTGAAAAGCAGCGCCCGCTTACTTTTCATGACGCATATCTCGCCACCACCTCAAAACGCCGAACCCTGTTCGGGGCAGCGTTGCAAATATAAGCAGATGTCGTTGCTTGACCGGTCGTTTGGGAGCGCTGAAACTGCTTCCTTATCACGTGGTTCTTTTTGTATTTCGCGGGCTTTCTTTTCAGACAAATAAAAGAATCTGTATCAGTGGTACTTGGTTGGAAACACCGCAACCGGTCATTTTTCTATGGGATCTACAATTCCTGCATTGACACTTTCTTCCTAAAGGCAATAATTAAAAAGTTAGCTAATCAGTCGCTGCTAATTAATTGCGTTTGCACAATAACAAAAATTCCGCAGACTAGGACACGCGACTGGCAACGACCCTCAGTTGGTCTCACGGGGCTAGGACACTTCGTCTTTTTTAAAAGCTTGGTTACTTTTAGCTGGGACACCCTGTATACGCTTTCACAATAAGGAAAATCGGGCACAATACAAAAGCAAGCAAGAACTGCACAGCCACTCATGCCGGAAACCAAACGCGACACCGTCATTCGTCATTCCGTCTTCGCATCCAAAAACTTCAACTCCTTATTCAGTAAAGCCACTGGCAGAGCACTCGCACACCCTCACCACATCTAATAATTTCCCTCGCTTCGACTATCTCCTGTGTCAGCTGATTTATGTGAGAGTACAAAATCTAGCATGTATTAAAGAAAGGCTGGCACCCTTGGCAAGAACTGCAATGCGCTTCCATGTGGCCTTCACGGCCTTGCCTTACTTTGCAGCGATGTTCGTCCGAACATAAACCAAACCAAATGACATGAAAATGACCTTTTTTTGGCAGTGCAGTCATCATTAAAAGTAACCAGAGTTCATCCTGGATATTTCCAGCGTCGAAATACCAACAGGCACATTTTGCTGCGCACTGCCAAGCGAAACTGTGGGATACTGATTTGCCTTTGGCTTTTGCCCATGAAGGCATTTATTTTCCTTCCTCAACCAGTGCATAGCTGCGATCAGTTAGCAATTTTATCTCGTCAGTGTGCGCTGCTGACAGTGATAGTTTTCAAAAACCAGAATTCGTGGTAGACGCTATTCACCACACAGATGCTGTGCTCTGCACTGGGCGGCATTGAATCCAAAAGCACGGTGGTAAACATAGGCTGTTTAGAGCAGATTCTATGCTTCCAGCACAAATTCGTCGCCGTTAGTCAATGCAGTAACTGTTTAAACCGGAGGCCCGAGCCAAAAAGACTCCGAGTCCGTGCTGCTCATGAAATCGTGCTCAAGCAGGGCGAGAGTAGCAACGCACTTAAATTTAGCGGAGCTAAATTTGGCTGAAAACAAAAAGTTAGGGAGATTTTTGCTGTCGCCAGATGAGCACTAATAATCATTCTAAGCCTGGTGAAAATCAACATACCTGTTTTGTCATTTTTTTCAACACAGGAAAGCTAAAGGTTCACCACCACCTACGTTTATAAAAATGTTATTTCTTGTGTTGAAAAAGTTGTTCCCGCACAAGGGAGACATTGGATCTTGTTCAGAAAAAAGCAGAAATTTTATTTAAAAAAAAGCAATTTTTTAAAACATTTTCCTACCTTGTTCTTTTAACCAAAGGACACGCATAACAGTTCGTCTTGAGCTGAGATTTTTTTTACACTGAGTCCTATGGAAAGCCAACCAAAGGTCGCACCTTATCTTATCCGAGAATTCATCGTAACGGTAGTCTTAGGTAAGATGAACAAAGTGGGAACCCAACCCACGACCTCTGAATTACACGTTTGATGCCCTGTCAACCGGGCTACGGCGACGGTTGTCAGATCTTTTGCTTTCGGGTGTATTTAAGTTTATGTGTAGCCTATATGTATACACACAGCAGACAAGGGATAGGAAAGAGGTGCCCATTATGACATAAATGACGAAAGCCGACAGCCACCGAAACCAAGGAGCATGGGGGGTGTAGCTGTAGGGTGTGCGAGTATAACTATGTGTTTAACTTGTCCCTCACATATCGGATATATTTCCTGCAAGAATGAAATATGCAAAAGTAGCTGTTATCTTCAAAGGAACTAGGTGGTAGGAATAAGTTGACAAATTATAGGCCAATTTATATTCTTCCTGTGTTTTCGAAGGCTCTTTAAATATAGAGAATCAATAGGTTCTTTTCGAAACATGCCTTAAAAAATGCCAGTCAGTTTGGATTTCAAAGCGGCAAGTCCGCGGAATCTGCTTTACTCTTGCAAATGGAAATTATTTTGAGTAATATTGAAGCTTAAAACTTGATTATTGGTATTTTAGTCGATTTTACAAAAGCTTTCGACCTCCTTAATCACGAAATACTACTCTGTAGACTTGAAAGCTGTGGTGTCCGTGGTCTCTAGCTCCTTACAGCGTTTTCGTTCTTACTTAAACAAGCGCCAACAGGAAATGAACTGTTGGCGCCACACCATGCTTTCACACCAGAAGCGAACAAATATGGGACGATACTCGAACGGGGATGTTACATGGAAACCAGAGCCTTTGTTTCAATTTACCATACACACTAAATCATCATAGAATAAACAACCCAAGCATCTTACCATCCCCTTTAAGGACTTTAAATTATAATTCATCGATGCCATGAGTACTATTTTCGATCGACGACATGAGTACTATTTTTTAGGGTCAGCCACATTGCCCTGTGTACTGCTTGACGATCGTTGACCGCTACTGTCTTCATTCTAATTTGTTCCACAGACGCAAGTATTTCTCCTCTTTTTGCTGTTTTCCGTACTACATAATACATTCTCTATATGTTAGCCTTGAATGTACACATGTTCTGCTGCTCTGCCTCTACCGGGCTTCTAACATCCCTCAAGCTACCCTTGTAGCTTTTTGCCCGAGGCCCATTTCCTGCATGTCTGGAAATAATGTCTTTTTCAATTTTGTGGTTTTATCAATGGGAGATTATTAAAAGCAGAAGGAAAACAACCACATGCCACTGGTGGGGTCCGAACCCACGAACACCATAGCTCAGCTGTAAAGCACCGGACGAGAAATTGGGAGGTTGTGGGTTCGGATCCCAACAGTGGCATGTGGTTGTTTTTTCTTCTACTTTTAAAAAATCTCCCATTGATAAAAACTACAAAATAAAAACATCACCTATGCACCTTGCTTTCGGTGACTGTCGGCTTCCGTCATTTACATACATACATACATACATACATACATACATACATACATACATACATACATACATACATACATACACCACCACAATCAAAATGCATTCATGTTTCAGTCAAAGAAAAACAATACAGACCGAATTGAAAGTCCGTGCCGAAAAACATACGTTCAACGGCGCAAATCTGAATGAATACAAACAGCAGACGCAAACGTATGCACCATTTAATACACAGTGTACTTAACACTACGGCGCCATGCATATGATGGCCACTTTTTTCTCCAGCCCTGAGAAATCTGCAATATGAAGCAAGTAAAACAGAATACAGGCTGAAAGTTGATGCACCTTAAACGAGCATTCTAAGGGCTTCAAAAGCAGATATGCACATGCAAAAGCAAACGTATGTAAAGAGCAACTTCGGTGACAAAAGAAAAGACGAGACGGGCGTACGCTGCAGACACGCAGTGTGGGCACGCCGGTGTGGGCACGCCGAGGTGCGCGGGAAAACTTCCGTGAATCCGTAGCTGCGAAGTCCACGACAGCCGAGTTGGCGCAGTGACGACAGCAAGAACTGCCGCGCGCTGGGGCTTGTGCTCGAACGTCTCGGGCAGCGCGAATAAGCGCGCGCAAAATGGCGTCCGTCCAGCGAGGAAGCCGGGCGAGCGACGGGAGGCCATTACCGCACTTCTGCTAGACAGCGGCGCAGCGAGGAGTGCCGATAGTCGGAGACGCCTGGAGGGACCACCACACAATTTTGAAGTTGGGCGCAAGCTGGGAAAACGCTAGAAGACGGGAAAGATGTTGACCGCCGCTGCCGGCGGCGCGATGAAAATGCAGACCGCCGCCGCCTGCCTGCAGCATGGAGCCGACGGCCCACGTGCGAGAAACGCATGCACCGAGAGAGATGCGGGGTTAACCGCTTCCTTCGGCTGTTCGAATGAAACTGCCGTTTCATCTCTCAAAACGACGAGTGCAAGAGCAAACCTCCTCTCCCCGCAGCTTGTGGCGCGAAGGAGAGAGAAAAGAGAGCGCGAGCAGTCGATTTTTATTTCTTGTTGAAAATCATTGGTCCCAAAACGTTATGCCCAGTTACATTTCTGGGACGAAAATGCATTAACTCGCTTTTGTTGCTGCTTAACACTCCAGAAAACACGTTTCTAGACCTTTAGTGGGAGCACTGCCTTTTTGCTTGTGTTTCTGTGTCGTGCCTCTATGGTCTGGAAACGTTTGATAAACGTTGTACTGGGACTGGGACATTCCATCCTTTATTGGAGTTTCTGAGGAGGTTTTGTGTTTGTTGGGGTGGGGATGCGCCTTCGTCCCCTGTGGCCTGCCTCCCCCGCAATGCACCCTAAACTCACCCCCGTAGTTCGCTTCCCCGCAATGCACTCTCCTTAGCCGCGTTACTTCAACTAACATGGGAGGGCACCGGCGTCGCAGCGGCACGAGCGCCACGGATGGCGTGTTTGCTGCGCGCGCACGCGGGGGAATGGGGACGCGCACTGACGTTCGGCGCGAGGCTCCGCTCTTCGCCGGCGGGGCCAATGGAGAAGCCTCGTGGGGAGTGGGGAACGTTCTTCCACAGCTCGGCCCGTCCGGTCTCGGAGTTTCCCCTTGCACTAGCGTGGGCGAACGTTCGCTCGTAACCGTGCTGGTGAGTCGGACGTCCTCGATTCCTCAGCGTATTTTGTTGCTAGCCGGCGTTGTTGTTGTAGCAATAGATGCCTATTTGTGCCAGCCAGAGTGTCGTTCCTTTGTTCCCTCAGAGCAAGGCCCACCGTGGTCGGCGTGCGCTCGGTAGCATACGCGACCACGAGGTGGGGTCGAGTGGTCTGAACTGTGTCAGCCACGATTAAACAGGGGAAACGTATTTATCTCGCCCCATTTAAACCCCCACATCTGGCGCCCAACGTGGTGCCCGCTCTTCGGTCATTGAACGACTGTCTGTACGGTTCGAGGAACGTGTCCGGACATGACAACAGCTAGGCCTAGTGTGAATTTTCATTGCTAGGATCTGCGCCATGCTTTCTTGAGTGCGAGGTGTATTGCGCTTCAGCATGTTTGAAGTTTTCGACATGCTCAGCACGTTTTTCGTCAAGTTTTCTAGTGAGTTTCTTCAGGCACGAGAACAACTTGGTCCGCATTGAGGGAGCGTGAGGCCTAGCGCCCGCGGTGTTGCCGAGCCCGAAGTGAGTGAGTACAGAAGCCGCGTGGGTGGTCCGAGTTTTCTGCACATATTTTTCTCTGATGTCTCTGTTTCGACTGTGGGAGTCGCGGCTCCGGGAGCCGGGTGGCTTGTGGCCACGGGTGTTGCTATGAGCTCGCTGGTATTGCAGCTCGGCATCGGGCGCTCCGACACCGTCCGATACGGTGGGCGCCCCCTACCGCTAAGCTGCTTCGTGCAGTGAGCGGGGCAGGACCACCCCATAAAGCTGATATCTCCTCACGGCTTCGCGCACGTAACCCGTTTCGGGTCTTTCTTCTGTTTAGGGTCGTCACAATGTGAGGGCTAAAGCTTTTCAGAGCTGCCTGCACTCGGAAGAGACACGACCACCGGACGGTGGTACTTGCTGCCCACACGTTTTTTAACCTTGCATGAACTGAGCAGTCTCCTTCAACTCAAAAAAGGGCTTCGTTCACTCAAGCTTTGCGTTTGCACAGCCACTCGACACGTTTCGCTAGCGAGTTGAGCATTTAGCCACGAGTCCCTTGAGGACGCCGTTTTCCCTCCCGTGACCTACGTTAAAGGCATGCGGAGTGTGTTTCGGAAATCTTGCAGATCCAGTGCAACCACTCTGGCTTGTTGTCCTGTGCACATCGCCTCGCTGTCGCTTGCTCCTCCCAAGAAACCACAGATATCCGTCGGACGTACGAGCTAGATCCGAACGTCCTTTGCCGAGATCGGACGTCCATCGGACGTACGAACACAATCCGATTTCGGATATCCGTATTCGTACATCCGCCGGAGTTACGGGCAGTGTCCACTTTTGTATATCCGCATGAGAGACGAGGTGTACGTCCGAAGGATGTAAGGCCGAGTATTTTCCCAGGCCATGAGTATGGACGTTTTTTATTTCACAGAAAATTCGCGTCTTTCGTGTATGCATACTGTTTTATTTTCATCAGTTGGAGGGTTTGACGCGAAGATGTTTTTAAATTGGTGCGATTCCACTCCTACCTGCAGTGCAAGAGCCGCCAACGAGCTAAATTTATCTAAGAGGAGAAACAGGTGTTGAAGAATTTCGCAAGAACTCAATGACTAGTTTTATATATATAAAACTTCCGCAAATTAGTAGAGTTGTGCGACATGTCCACCGTTCTGCTAGCTAAACTTGCCATTGAAACCATTCGTAAGAATCAAAACTCCCGTGCATTCTGCTATCACCATCATCATAGACGTCAGTTCGCGGTCAGTCCAATCCAATCCATCAGTACGGCTCCGTAGCGCTGTCGTTGATTTGTCGCGTAGTGTTGTCGCGCAGAGCTTTATAGCTCTGTTATTATAATGTGTGGCTTTGTTCGGTCTGTGGACGAAAGTAGTATGTAACTTAAGCAATTCGAAAGATACGAGGAGCGCCTGAAGGTCTTCTGGAACACCGGAATCCCGTACTGCGTCGACCTAGGTTTAAAGAAGGCTTAGTGCACATGTGATTGCCTACGAAGGTATGTATCCAGTACACTTCTTGGAACTTCCTTCTAGGACAATGCAGCATGCTCATAAAACACTCGTTCACAGGACAGTGGGGAGCAGCAAGCGCGAGGAGATGGCTTCCACAAGTGTGTGCTGTTCTCACACTTTCGGGAGCCTACATCACACAGCTGCGGGAGCCCTCAACTCGCGTGGACAATTCCCACTCCTCTTCAAAGATGCGGGACGGAGTATTTTCGCATCTTGTTAATTTTTAAGCCATCGCTAGGTTCACAGTGCCTATATAAAGAGTGACAACGCGCGAAAGGCAGATCATAGGGAGCACGTGTAGTTCGCAGTGGTTCGCAACGGAAGCTTTGCGGCTTTCTGTGCACAGTCGCGTACAGTGCTGCGCAGGTTAGTGCCCTAAGGCCCATGAGAATAAATAAAGAACAGATACATTGTCAAATATGGTGTGGAAAAGTCAGAGCTGCTATTGCCTTATACTTATTGAGGTGTTTGTTAAAGGGGTGGAGACACCAAATTTGTGGTTCGCGCGTTCTTAGTTTCAAACGTTTCTTATGGCTCCAGGAAGCATGATACACACTAAAAGATTCATATATTCATAGTGAATAAGCATTTTTAGGTGAACGATTTTCGGTTTCGGTTTCGGAACGCCGAGTTGTACAGTGACGTCACAGAGGGGGAAGATCAACTGCTTCGCTTGGTCACGTGGGCCCACAAAAGTTGTGACGTACCTACTGCTGCATCGTCTGCTTTCTCACACACGTGCTGACCAGCGCATGAAAACAAACAACTGCATGTCTAGTCTGTCACCCAGACTTCGCGCACTTTTAGTGGGAAGCTCCCAGACACCCTTAGAGCGTGTGGGGGTAGCGGTCTCGGACTCGAAGGAGATGCCCTCGACTCAGCGTGGCAAACTCAGCGGAGACCAGCTACCAAGTGACAAGAGGTTTTTGGGCGTTCGGTGCCCAGCTTTCGCTGGTCGCAAGCCAGAGAATGGGTCGGAGCCAAAGGTTCACAAAACAAAACAAGGTTTATATAGCAAAGAGACGATACAGAGGATTTCACAATCACTCGTACAAACACATACCAAGTGATTAACAAACAATGCAATTCGTGCAAAGTTAAACTCGAGAGAGAGAATACAATTCAGGCAATATTGGACCTAAAGTGCACTAACACACAAGAGAGAGAGGTAAACGAACAAAACACAATTTGTTCACCGGGCACTGCGGCAGTCCGACGACCAGAGTTCCACGACGATGCCGTCCCGCAGACTGGCGACCGTTGCCTCGTTGGTCCGATGCTGGCCGAGTGGTGTTTTCCCCGGGAGTCGAACGGGCGCGCTTCTCCGAAGCTTAAACGGCGGTCCGGACTGACTGATAGCGGTCAACGTCCTTCTTTATAGGCTCGCTCTCCCGTCTGTTTGTTGTTCGCGCCCGAGTAGGCGCGCACATACACGCAGCATTGGCAGTGCTGTCTCCCTTTCCTCTTCTCACCGGCCGCGCGTCCCCATTGGTCGGAGGTCGCGGGTCGCATCTCGAAGTTTCGAGCGTGTTCTTGAGTGGCGCCGACGCCGACGGGCGAGGGGGACGTGTCTTAGTGCACGCAAGGCTACGCCCTTTCCCCCCGTCAGCTGTAGAACCGACTCGTCTGTTCCAGAGAATTCGGCGTGGATGACTCATTCCTTCGGCGCACGCCATGGCGTTGGAGAGAGAGGCACGCGCTCGGCGGGGCTTTCTCTCTCTCCCGTTGGGCTCGCGCCGGCTAGACGCCGTGAGCGCGGCGGTTTTTCTTTGTTTGTTTCTAAAATGCGCCGAATTTTGTGACATAGTCCCAGCAGCCCGGATTCTGACAGATCTGATTTCAATGAGTGAGGACATCGACTTTTTTTTGTTCGCGCGCTAATATCGCCTTCGCGGGTTCGCGTGAGGATGCGAAACACTGCAAAATGCCAGTAAGCATCGCTGCGCCCCTCTACCCAAGCTGCGCCCACAACCGGTGTCACACTTCGCTGCCGTGCAGCAGTACCTGAGCGGTGCTTGGGATGGTGTACGAATATCACAAGAAAAGACAAGATCGCCTTGTTATCAGAACTGCCAGCTATACTCAAGCAGCGACAAAGCATGTCTGCTTATGTTGGGAGCTTTCGGCAACGGCACCGCTCGCGGGCGCTCCGGGCGACGAGCTCTGCTGCTGCCTGGCTGCCGTGGTCGTCGCTAGGCCTATAGCCTGTTTAGCAAGCGGCCTGCGCTTCGGAAGTCGCCAGCGCTATAATAAAAGGCCTACTTTTCACAAATAGCTGTAGTGTTAACAGAATCATCTCACAATAAAATAATAGTATGGTCAATCTCCTCGACGCCTTCGGCAGCGGAGCTAGCGGGCGGCAGGCGAGCCGGACCCCAACGTCGCGCCAGCGGCAGCTGCAAGGCGCGGTTGTGGCAAGAAATTTGCTCATATCACAGTTGTTACCTCTACCAGCAACTCAGTATTGGTCAGCGATCCTCAAAAATGACACTTTTTTCACATTTCTTGTCCCATGGTTTATTATTTACGTCAAGAACACTCTTTAGCTCGTTTTTATGACGTCGGCAGACGGTATCAAGGCTGACCTACCGGCCGGCAGACTCGGCGTTCACGTCCGCACAAGAAAATACAAAACAGCCATGCCACCAGAAAGGATGCTTTCTAGATTCGAGATACGACAGCATGCATCTGTGCTAAAAGTGGATCTTTCGGCAGCGACACTGCCTGCGGCAACGCCGGCCGACGACCTGCGCGCTGGTCCCAGACTGCCCTAGTCGTCGCTAGGCCTAGCTGCTTTCGCATAGACGCAGCTGAGGGCGCTTCGGGACTGGCCAGCGCTCAGAAACGTGCCCCGCTCGGCACCCCTTTACTGTGAACTCGTCCCATAATAAAAGATATGCTCGATTTCCACGACGTCTTCAGCAACAGAGCTAGCAGACGGCAGGCGAACCGCACCAGGTAGCAGCAGCACAAAACCGGCTATGGGATGAAATTTGCTTGCATCGCAGTCATCACTTCTACCAGGAACTCGGTATTTGCCAACGATCGTCAGAAACGATGCATTTTTTATATTCATATATCCCAGGGTTTGCTATGAACGTGAACAAACAATACTATCGCGTTCTTCAGATGCCGGCGTTCGGCACGAAGACTGGCGCAGGCCGCCCGGCTCCAAGGAGTGCGCCCTATGTCATCATGACGCTGCCGCTCTCCGCGCTCGCATTGGCTGCCGCTTCCCGTCGTTGTCGCCGCGAGCGGCCCGCCGTTGACATCTAGCAGGCCGGACGCAGGCAACGAGCTGCAATCGGACGTTGCGACGCTGTTCGCAACGGCGCGCCGCAAACCGAGCGAGTGGCGGTTAGCAGCAAACGCGGCTCGCTGGTGCGTCGACTACGCTCACGCGGCTGTGCCCCGCTCATCGTACGTCACTGTATTTTGGTATGACGTCACTAAAACTTTATTTTTCTACACCCCTTGTGACGTCATGGTTGATGGCGCTAGCGATGGGTCTAGATCGTGAGAGTGAGCATTTAGGTAATCTTTGGAACCGAATTAAAATATTTTTTAAACGTTTGTTGCGTCCTACACCTGGCTGTGACCGCCCTTGCATACATAGGAATCCCATAGCAGGCTTTTTATAGCTTCAAAATTTGGTGTCTCCACCCCTTTAAAGTGCATTGCCTGTTATACTTGCAGCATTAAACACTACTATTAATTGGTTCCAATGTTTTTACTTGGGCTGCTGCATTGTCCCATTTGTTTCACATTACTGATGTTTGCCGCGTTCTTTTTTATTTCAGAAATCCTGTGGGTGGGAAGATTACGGATGTGTGTCCCAAGGTTGCCAAATTTGAAGAGTCACATTTAAGAAATTTTCCGAATATAACCCATTGCTCTGCTGATGTATCATCTACCACAATAAAATATGCGTGCTATGCATCAAATTGTTTTTGGTTTTATTGCATCGCGCGGAGTGAAAAAAGCACGCATGCACCATATATGCGAATATTCGAGAAAGATCCGCCAATGGACGTACTCAGCTGGACGTCCGTCGGCGGGCGAACTGTACACCTTTGGCCACCTTTCGGACGGCCGACGGACGTCTACCGGCTGTTTGCGGATGTTCAGCGGACGTACAGAACATCCGAAACAGATCTGTCGGCCGTCCGAACGATATCGGTGGTTGCTTGGGCTGTTTGGCGCATCCATCCGGGGCAGCCGTGGCGAGACCAGTTAGCAGTCACCTCCGGCTGCTGTTACCCTGGCGTGCAGTTTTCAACCGGCCTCCACTTCGCGGGCCTGCGGACATGTAGTCCACGGGCCATGCGAGTCGTCCCAGCGGAGACCTTCACGCCGCCTTCGGAATACCGCGGAAGTCTGCGTGGACGCTGTCGGCGTGACCTCCGCTGCAAGACCTGCCTTCGCCGCAACGCACCCTCCTTAGTCGTGTTATGGCGATTTCCACTGGTGGATCAGAAGCGAGGCGCTCGAATCGCAAAACAGCGCCGCAAACCGCCTCGGAGGGCAGCGACCGTCGTCGACCAGCGGAACATGCAGAGCGCGCAGCGGAAGTACTGGTTCCGGAAGTTGAGGTCTGGCAATTCTGGCGCCAAAGTACTCGTACGCAGACGACGAGACGGCGGCTGTGAGCAAGTGCATCTTTCTCGATGGAACCCAGTCGCTTTGTTCATGTGACGCCTGAGGTGCACCGCATTTTGGTGAACCTCGTAGGCAAACAGGAGCACAGTTGTTCTCTAGGTAAGTTCATAAATGAATACATATCGCATGTCTGCAGTGTTTACGGTACGGAACGGTTTACGATGCGACGGTTTGCCAACTCGCCCAGCTAGATTTTTCACTGAGTCATATGTTGTCAGCCGGCATGAAGTGTGTACCGATTGCTGTCCTCGCGCAAAGACTGCAAACAGACCCTGCATGTCAGCTTCTTTTTGGGGCAACGGCCGGAGCAGATGACTTTTATTTCTTGGCAGCATTTTCCTTCTTGGCGCGCGAATGAATCACGAAAAGTCATCCGCTATGCCGCAATGATGGAGAAGACGCAGACGACATACGCGCACCAAACGCGCGCGAAAGAAACAGCGCTCAGTGTTTCCTGCTGACATTCCCGCGCGCGCTAAAAATAACCGAAAATCACACGTTTGCTACGGAAGTGACGACATCGACGACTACAGGTTCCGGTGAGATCCGCCGCTGGTCGGCGGATCCACCTAGTGCGCTCCGTATTGAACGGAGTTGCTTCAAACGACCAGCGGAATTCGCGCGGTCGGTCCAGGTCGACCAGTGGAACTCGAATTCGTCGCCACGGAGCAAGAAAAGCTGCTCCAGTACGACCACTGGAAACCGCCATTAGTTACTTTAACTAACAAGGGAGGGCGCCACGTCGCAGCGCCACGAGAGCCACGGATGGCGTGTTTGCTGCGCGCGCGCGCGGGGGAGACAGCCCTCTTTGGCTCGGGAATGGGGATGCGCACTGACGTTCGGCGCGAAGCTCCGCTCTTCGCCGGCGAGGCCAATGTGGGGAACGTTCTTCCACAGCTCGTCCCGTCCGGCCTCGGAGTTTCCCCTTTGTCTACGATTACTTTGTCTCACCAAACGTTGTACCCACCCCTTATGTAATGCCCCTGAAAAGGGGTTTTTAAGGAAATAAAATTGATTAATTGATTGGTTGATTGATTGATTTCCCTAGCGTGGGCGAATGTTCGCTCGTAACCGTGCTGGTGAGTCGGACGTCTTCGATTCCTTAGTGTATTTTGTTGCTAGCCGGCGTTATTGTTGTAGCAATAAATGCCTTGTTTGTGTCAGCCAGAGTGTCGTTCCTTTGTTTCCTCAGAGCAAGGCCCACTGTAGTTGGCGTGCGCTCGGTAGCATACGCGACTACGTTGTGGGGAAGCCGCTGGGCGGAGTCTGGTGGGACTCAGTAGGATTGGGCAGGCCCAACTGCGTGTCGAGGGGGGTGGAGGGCCATGGCTGACTTAGAACGACGTCACGTGCGTTGTTTCTTGCAGCCAGAGTTTTGACGGCGGAAGATGCAGCAGGAAGAAAACGATCCTGCAGTTTGTGTAGGAGAGCGACGTAGGACGCAATTGTATATCCGTCAGGGTGCGGTTGATACGCTCCACGCGGCCATTGCACTGCGGATGATTGACGGATGTAGTGGGATGCGCAGTGCCGAAAGAGCGGATGGGCTCGCACAAATTCATGCGACGTGCAGCAGCTCCCACGGTCCGTGATGAGGCATCGGGGTACACCGTGCCGGATAACGAGATGCCGTTCCACAAACAAGACGGCATGAGCGGACGACGTGTCACAAATGAACAGTGCTTCGACCCACCTGGAGAATTGGTCGATCGCAACCAGAACCGGTTGCCGGCGCACGTCTTCGGAAACGGGCCCAAACTGAGTCCAACCAGCTCGAAAGGTGAACTCGGTGGCGAAAAAGCCTGCAAGCGCGTGGCTTTAGTACTCGTGTAGGCGGCTTCCAGTGGTACGTCTGGCAGGATGCCGCGTGTTCCTTGACGTCTGTAAACATATTAGGCCATCAAAAGCACTCCGACACTCGTGCGTAGGTCTTGCCGCAACCAAGGTGACCAGCCGAAAGAGCGTCGTGCAAGCCGCGTAAGACCTGCGACCAGGCACCACTGCCAACCACACGGGAGGAGCCGCTTCACATGACACAAGAGATTTTTCTCCACCTGACATACCCGGCGCAGTGTGCCGGCACCGGTGCTGAGAGAGAGAATTCTGACAGAAATGTCGGGATCTTGCATTTGCGCAGTCCTCAGGTCCGTCACAGTCGTCACAGAACAAGAGTGGCGAGAAAGGAAATCGGCATCTTGATGGGCAGAGCCGCGTCGATGCACTATGGTAAAATCATACTCTTGAAGTTGAAGGGACCAGCGTGAAATCTTTGCATTCAAATGCTTGGTGGACTGCAGCCAAGTGAAAGCGTTATTGTCCGTGACAGTGGTAAAGTGACGGCCGTACAGGTAGGGACGGAACTTCTTGATAGCGGCGAGGCATTCGAGTTCCGAAAAGTGGCAGCGGCGCTCAACGTCAGAGAGATGGCGGCTGGCATAAGCTATGGCTCTCTGGTCGACAGACTCGTCTTCCTGCGGGAGGACTGCGCCAAGCCCATTTTAGCTGGCATCCGTGTGTACAGTGCATGGTTGGGGCCGATTCATCGCAATATGCCAACGTAGGAGGCTAGAGGAGGGCATGCTTGACTTCAAGGAACGCGAGCTCTTGGGCCGGGGTCCAACTCCACGCGGTTTTCTTCTTCAGCAGGGCGGTCAACGGAGTGGTTCGTGTGGCAAAGTCCGGAATGAAGCGACGGAAATAGGAGGTGAATCCAAGAAAACTTTTGAGCTCCTTGGGAGTGGTTGGAGCTTTGTAAGCCGTGAGCGCTTGCAGCTTTTCAGAATCGGGACGAATGCCATACTGGTTCACGACGTGACCCAAGTACGCCACTTTCGCGAAACAGAAGGAACATCTTTTTTTTTTGCTTCAAGCGAGGCCCAGCAGAGGCAAGGGCTTCGAGAATAAGTTTGAGGCGTCTCTGGTGACCTTCAAATTTAGCTGCGTAGGTAACTACGTCGTCCATATAGACCAACGGTATAGTCCACTTCATATGGCCCAAGACATAGCCCATGAGGCGTTGGAAGGCGGCCGCAGCATTCGAGAGACCGAAGAGCTTGCAATTGAACGGGTGAAGTCCGTCGGGAGTCACAAACTCTGTCTTTTCCGCGCCGCCGGGCTGAAAAGGCGCCTGCCAGTAGCCCGAAAGCAGATCTAAGGTGGAAAAATAGCGGGCCCCCTTTAGGCGGTCAAGAGCGCCGTCGAGGCGAGGCAGCGGATACACGCCGAGATGTGTAATAGCGTTTAGCTTGCAATAATCGACGCATAAATGGAGTGTTTCATCGTTCTTGCACCACAAGGACGACAGGACAGGACCAAGGACTACAAGATGGGGAAATGATGCCCTGGCCAAGCATGTCGCACATGTGCTGCTGGGTGACTCGCCGTTCGGCCGGCGCTACACGACGAGGTTGGTGACGAATGGGCCCGCGGCCTTCGGTGTCGATCCGGTGTTGAGTCCAGGCAGTGCACCCGCGTTCACCGGTGCTGAGAGCAAGGCAACTGTGGTGCTCGAGCTGCAAGGCCTTCGGCGAATCAAGCTCCGCGCAAGTCAGGTTGGGTCAAAAGTTGAATGTTGTAAGCATTCGAGTCTCCCACTATCTCCGGACGCCTAGCGCGAGCTAGGCGATATCACGAGAGCTAGAAGGTGAGAACCACGGCCACCTGGATCGGCGCGCGCGCGTGATCAAGCGATCAAGGCGGCAGTGTGAGAACAGAGACGGGACTGGAGAGAGGGCGACAGAGAGAGAGAGGGGAGAGCGACTCCGACCGTCATGTGATTTGGGTCATGTATCCGAGAAATGCCTTCAATAAACGTGTTCAAATGTAACGGGTGTCATCGATCAAGGCGACCAACGACTGACAATGTTTCCCACGGTATGACCGCCGGCGCTGCAGTGTGGTGAAACGGAGCCTCAGGTTGCAGAGACGCAACCGGCGAGCCAGGCTCAAAACTGTCGCTGTACCCAGTTGTGCGCCGGGAGTCAGCACGAAAGGTACGCGGTTGATGTTAAACAGAAATACGTGGGCCTCTCCGTTTAGCATAGACAGAAGGCTTTAAAGGGAAGGCCATCTCGCGGGCTGGTGCCGAACACCGGACGTGTCCGAAAAGAACGTCCGCTGTGGCCGGATGTCACTAAATTCGGCGCATTTTTGAAAAAAGAAACAAAAACAGCGCCGCGCGGAAAGCTGTCGGCGGCGCGCGTCGTAAAACAGGGGAGAAGGAAACCACGGACTTCTTTGTGTGTGTGGCTGCCCCCCTCCACCACCGCTCGCCGACGCAACGCGCCGGGGGCATGGCCGGCGGATTGCGTCAGCCATGACATGGGTTGTTCTGGAATGTCGGAGACGTTTAAACTGACGGAGATGGCGTAGCCTTGCGTTTGCTAAAACAGCCCCTTTCGATGCTCTTCGAAGCCACTCCCGGCGTTTTGACCAATGGGGACGCGCGCCCGGCGCGAGAAGGAGACTGCACTGCCGATACTGTGTGTATGTGCATGTCTGCCTTGGCGCGAAGAACAGACAGACGTGGAACAAGCCTATATAAGAAGGGCGTTGACCACTGTCTACTACACCGAGCCGCCGTTATTAAGCTCGAAGCGCGCCCGCTCGACTTCCGGGACCACACCACTCGCCCAGCCACGGACCAACGAGGCAGCGCGCGCCAGTCTGCGGGACGGCGTCATCATGAACCTCTGGTCATCGGACTGTCGCAGTGCCCGGTGAACAAATTGTGTTTTGTTCGTTTGCCTCTCTCTTGTGTTAGTGCACTTTAGGTGCAAAAATTCTTTTTTATTGTAATCTCTCTCGAGTGTAACTTCGCACGAGTTGCGTTGTTTTGTTAATCACTTTGTATGTGCCTGTACTGGTGATTGCAAAATCCTCTAGAGGACGAAAAATAAAGCAATGAGACGGTACAGATCTGTATCGGCGCATTGCTTAATAAAGTTTGTTTTGTTTGTGAACCTTTGGCTCCGACCCATTCTCTGGCTTGCGGCCGGCGAAAGCTGGGCACCAAACGACCGAGAACCTCTTGTCACTTGGTAGCTGGTCTACGCTGAGCTCGTGTAGTGTTTGTATGATGATAAGCAAACGGCGACCTCACGGCCACGTGCCGGTGTTTGGGCACCGCCCCCTCGCCTGTCTGTATCTCGATATAAGCACATGGCGTGCTGGTTTGCACGGGCAGTCGTCGAGCAGCGGGACGCGCGGTCTGACGGCCGGCTGACAATAAACCCGAGTTCTTGTTACACCTCGGCTACAGTGTCGTCCCCCTCCCAAGACACGACAGCTTGCCACGCTGAGTCGAGGGCATCTCCTTTGAGTCCGAGACCACTACCCCACACGCTCTGTGTCCGGGAACGCACGCTAAAGTGCGCGAAGTGGTGACATCGGACTGTCAAGCTTCGCACGCACCCAAGTTGCTGCACCCTGTGGCAGAGTCACGGCGGACGCTGCAGTCGCGGTGGTCAAATCGGATGGCTGGACTCGGCGTGGAGGTAACGCGAGGTTCAGTGCGAGGTAACGCAGAAACACTGAGGCACGCTTGGTCGTCGACACCAGAGACTGGCACAGGTCGACACCGATGTTGGAAAACCGTCTAAGCCAACCCGGCGCAAAGAGAGTTTGGTTCGCCCGTGATTTTGTTGTCTCAAAATTGAGGACGACCCCTGCTTATTGCTGGCACCACCCGCACCCGAGGCCTGCCGGCCAAACAGGACTGTCTGCCGAGAAGGTCTTGCCGAGTGCTTGCACAGTGACGACGACACGTCCGATTTGCTCCTCAGTGGCGCTGTTAAAAGCTCAGATCTGGGTTTTTGCGGCTGGGAGAAGGAGGTGCGGCGCGTTAACAACAAGCGATTTGTCCAATACATTGACAGCCGCTCCGGTGTGGACCAAGGCGCCCTCAGACGCTGGTCAAGCAGGGCAACACCGACCAGCACGGAAGGCGCATCAGGTGTATTCGGAGGGGACGCGGCGAACGAAGAAGCGTGGGACGGACTTCATTCGGCGGAACTGGGCCCCCGGAGTTCCGGCACAGTCCCTCGCGTAGTGTCCCCACTGGCCATAGCGGAAGCAGGTCACGCTGAGGTCGCTGCGAACACGTCGGGTAGAGGCCGTGGTAGGGGCTGCGGATCGAAGATCCCGCACCGGGATGCCGCGTCCGGCAGACGGTGGCGGCCCCCGCGTGGCCAGCAAAGTCATTTCCGCTTCGATGGCGAGTGCCATGGCGGCGCGGCCTCGGTATCCCGAATGGCGTCCACAAACACCTCCGTGCCGATCAGTGCCACGACGTGTTCTGAGGCGCCCCCGGCAGCAACTGCAGAGCCAGCCGCTCAACGGCTACGGCGAGGTCCTGGTACGTCTCCTCGGGCTCTTGATGGGGGGCCTCACGTGGTGGTACTGCACTCGGGGGTGACCTGAGGCACCGTAGTGGTCGGCGAGGAGGCCCGACAGAACAGTGTAGGAGCCTAGCTGGTCGGGCGGCACGTTCTGAAGGAGCTCTGTCGCGCGGCCTCTCAGTTTGGCGACGAGCATCCTGGCCTTCGTCTGCTCAGTCCAACCTCTCGCCGCCGAGATGTCGTCCACCTGGATGCGGTAAGCATCCCAGGAGACAGTGCCGTCAAGCGTAGGTAAATCCACCACATGCGCGGATTCTCACCGGATGCCCCTCGGCCGCGCTATGGTGAACGACCTCGGGACATCGACCAGTACCTCAGCGCCAACGTCCCACCTGCGTCCCCACCGCGACGCCAGTCCAGGTCGCCATCGCCGCGACAGTTTTCCCCCAACCGGCGTACTTCCTTCAGGCAGTCCCCAAGTCCGCGCCGGGAAAACTGAGGACGGCGACTCTCGGAGGCAGAGCCGCCGTCGATGAGCACTACGACCAACATCCTCCATTCGCCGATTCGATCAAACATTCCGACCTCCGATCCCCCGCACCGACCAGCAGTCCGACCACTTTCCGACGATCGCCGCAGTTTTCCTCCGACGCCCCCAATCGAAGCACCGAACGACCAACGAGTCCGACGACCTCCCGACGATCACAGAAGCTTACCTTCGACGCCGCAATTCGACGCACTGAACGACCCGTCAGTCCGACGATCCGTGATACGGCGCACTTCGTCGACGGTGAGCTTCTTTCCGCTGAGATACCGATCGTCGTTGACAATCACCATACCACTGCCCTTGTTGATACCGGCGCTGATTTTTGCGTTATGAGTCGTGGCCTTGCTACAATCCTACGCAAAGTCCTGACTCCTTGGCACGGCGCGCCGATAAGGACAGGCGGAGGGCATGTGCTGACGCCGCTATAGGAGTGTGCTCCGCCCGAGTCGAGATTCGCCACTTAACTTTCTCTTGTTGCTTTGCTGTGCTGGCGGAGTGCTCCAAGGACCTGATCCTCGGTCTTGATTTTCTTCGAGAAAACGGCGCAATCATCGACCTCCGTGACCTCGTGGTGACTTTTTCGACCCAGCGCGCAGTTTCCGACGACAACACAGCAGGCAGGCCCGTTTTCCGGGTATGCGATGATCATGTCACACTACCTCCACGCACCAGCATGTTTGTTACAGTGCACTGCGACAACCCTCCCGCCCTTCAAGGCCTCGCGGAAACGAATGTGAATTTATTGTTGAGCCTACAAGTCTGCGTCCCAAGCGAGGCCCATGCGAGGCCCATGCGAGGCTCATGGGCTTGTTGTGCTGGTCGCTAAAAAGGATGGAACACTCAGATTCTGCGTCGACTACAGGAGGCTCAACAAAATTACAAAAAAAGACGTCTACCCACTGCCTCGAATCGACGAATCGTTCGACCGACTCCGCCATGCCCGATACTTTTCATCGCTCGATCTACGCAGTGGCTATTGGCAGATCGAAGTCGATGAACGTGATCGTGAAAAGACGGCGTTCATTACTCCTGACGGCCTCTACGAATTTAAGGTGCTTCCCTTTGGTTTATGCTCCACCCCCGCGACCTTCCAAAGAATGATGAACACTGTCCTAGCCGGCCTCAAATGGCAGACGTGCCTCGTCTACCTTGACGACGTCGTCATTTTCTCTGCGACTTACGACGAGCATCTCAAGCGCTTGACGGCCGTCCTAAATGCCATCCGCGCTGCCGGCCTCTCACTAAAACAAGAAAAATGCCACTTTGCATTCCAACAGCTGAAGTTTCTGGGCCATGTCGTCAGCGCTGAGGGTATTAGCCCTGATCCAGAGAAGACGGCTGCCGTAGCTGCTTTCCCGACTCTTACTGATAAAAGTTCTGTTGGACGGTTTTTGGGCCTCTGTGCATATTACAGACGCTTTGTCCATGACTTCTCCCGGATAGCCCAACCACTGACTCGTCTAACAAAGGACGACCAACCTTTCATCTGGGCCGACGAGCAGCAAAGGGCTTTCGAGGAGCTTCGCACACGCCTTCAAACAACGCCCATACTTGGCCACTTCGACGAGGAGGCGGATACAGCATTGCATACCGACGCCAGTAACGGAGCAGTTCTCGTTCAGTGGCAAGATGGTGCTGAGCGGGTCATTGCTTATGCCAGTCGCACCCTCTCTCGTGCCGAAGCGAATTACTCTAGTACCGAAAAGGAGTGCCTTGCAATTGTGTGGGCGGTGACAAAATTTCGGCCGTATTTGTATGGTCGGCCGTTTAGAGTGGTCAGTGATCACCACTCTCTCTGCTGGCTAGCAAACCTTAAAGATCCTTCTGGCCGGTTAGCCCGCTGGAGTCTCCGCTTGCAGGAGTTCGACGTCACTATTGTGTACAAATCCGGCAAGAAACACAGTGACGCTTACTGTCTATACCGAGCCCCTATCCCGTATTCTTCACTTGAAACAGATGACTCCGTTTTTCTCGGCGCTCTCACGACGCCTGATCTCGCTCAACAACAGCGAGATGACACCGAACTGCGGCCCCTCATCGATTACCTCGTGGGAACCGCCTCATCGCCACCTCGCCTTTTTACGCGTGGCCTGTCGTCGTTCTGCTTGCGGGACGGAGTCCTTTACAAGAAAAACTACGCTTCCACAGGCATTCAGTACCTGCTGGTGGTCCCAACGCCGCTCCGTCCCGACGTTTTGCAGGCATGCCACGACGAGCTTTCTGCCGGCCATCTCGGTTTCTCACGGACCTTGGCTCGCGTACGACAAAAGTACTACTGGCCCAAGTTTTATTGTCCAGCGCTATGTTAAGACGTGCCGTGATTGCCAACGTCGGAAGACGCCGCCTCTCAAGCCGGCCGGCCTGCTGCAGCCTATTGGTCCTCCTCGAGTACCCTTTCACCAAGTCGGTATGGACTTGCTCGGGCCGTTCCCTACGTTATCATTGGGCAACCGCTACATTATAGTCGCCACTGATTACCTCACCCGCTATTGTGAAACCAAAGCTCTTCCCAGCGGCACTTCTACTGATATTGCGAACTTTTTCATCTTTAACCTAGTCCTTCGTCATGGTGCCCCTGCGGTCGTTTTAACTGACAGAGGCACTGCATTTACTTCAGCTCTAACCCAGGAAGTTATGCGGCTCAGTGGCACTTGTCATCGCAGAACAACAGCTACCATCCTCAGACGAATGGCCTTACTGAGCGACTCAATAAGACCATCGCCGATATGCTTTCAATGTACGTCGACGAAGACCGTAAGAACTGGGACCAGGTATATCGTATGCAACGTTTGCGTATAATACTGCAGTCCAGGAAACGACCCGCTCCACACCGTTTCGTTTGGTGTACGGTCGCGAAGCCGTTACCATGCTGGATGCAATGTTACTGCCCGATGTCGCCCTCCCATCAGTTGCCGGCGCTGACCAATTCGTCCAGCACGCTGAGGCCGCCCGTCAGCTAGCTCGAATGAGACTCCGGACGCAGCAGGTTAAAGACGCTTAACTCTATAACCTTCGTCACAGGGAGGTAATTTACAACCCTGGCGATCAAGTCTGGGTGTGGGCCGGTTCCTGTTCGCCAGCGGGGTCGCTCCGAGAAGCTTCTGCGCCGCTACTTCGGCCCGTACGAAGTGCTGCGCAAACTCAGCGACGTCACCTACGAAGTGATTCCGCAAGGAACTGTTCGTACGTCCCGACGGCAAACACCGTCGGAAGTCGTACACGTTGTCCGGATGAAGCCCTTCCACGCCCGCTAGGTCAAGCCTACGGTTCTGCTTGACCTTGCCACGCAGCATCGGGAGGATGCTTTTTCCACCGGGAGGGGCAATGCCGCAACGCATTACTGGCGCCGCCTAGTAGTCGCGCTCAGGAGGCTGGCACGCGCTCTTCTTCGCCCGAGAGCTCGCTCGATAGTCTGTTCGCCGGCCGGGCCGTTTACGCTGGCGCTGGACGTTGTGGCAAATATAACCCTGCCTACCTGCTTCTGTGACAATATTATGTAGACGTAGCAGGGCCATCGTCCACGGGATTTTACACGGTCGCTGTCGTTCACCAGGAAAAGCACGTTGATGGACTCTCCTTCCCAGCCAAGAATTTTGCATGGGTTGAGGAAGTAGCGATAGCTCTTGCTGCGGCGGACCCCAATTCTAGAATCATCGTCACGTACTCCCGAGAAGCATGTTATCATTACTTGGCATGGGAGATCTACCCCTTAGCCACTCAAATTCTAAGGCGGACTGCCACTGATCCAAGACCGAAAAGAATTTGAGCTGCTTACCACCAGGGCTTATGAGGTAAGGCCGCTGATCGACGTGGCTGCCCGAGCGCTTAATTATTGGGCTCCTCATCCCAGCTCTTTTGGGTCAAAGACAAACCATGCAGCCACTGCTGCGGTTCGGGAAAATCATCACACATTATAGCGACAACCACATCCTTGTGCCGGCTCCTGAAAAGGGGCTGAGTACGACGGAGGAGCGAACTTTAAGGCGCCTGCAACTGTACTCTGTTCTGCAATCATTAGACATTACGATCCTAACACGGATGGGCAATGCCTGCACTGTAGGGGGACCTCTGATATCTTCCACATGGTGTGGGCATGTAGTCAAAATTTCCACCTTCCCCACCCCTTTCCGAGAGGCATGATGGACTGCCTTCGTCAACTGCTTCTCGCTAGTTCCAACGGGCTGTGGTGGAACGGGCGTGAGACGGGGCCTCCGTGCGGTGTCCCGGACTAGAGATGCCGACCATGTTGTGGAGCCACTCTTTGGTTCCCTAACTATCTCTATTCCACAAAATAAAAGTTTTCGCCACTACCACCCTGGCGCGCTGGAGTCTTGCTTCTAAGGTTACGTGTCGCCCAGCTCTTAGGTGGTGACTCCTGCTCTTTTCCCGCTCCTCTTTGCGAGGTGGGCACTAGACCTGCCCCTCAAGCCACCCGGCAGAAACACATATGCTGCGATGCGGACTGTTCCCAGGTCGACTCACGGATGTAGATGACTTGAGATTCCAGCCGCACCACTTGCTGGACTGCCTTCGGGAATCCAGCGTGTATCTATCTACATATATGTGGAAATAATGCCACAAGACACGTTATCGAAAAAGCAGAACGCTTCCGGGCTCCAACAAGCACCTCGAGGTCATGCTGCTGGCATCTGAAGCAGGCCTATGGTCTTTGACACCATTATCGAGCCGCTCAGGGTTGATAAAAATGGGTCTTAAGCTCGAGGGAAAAAATTTTAAATATCAGGTTGTAAGGCACCCTTTCGTATAGCTCAGTCTATTTAGCCAGCATCGATCATCACGAAAATCAAGAAACAAGCATTTGGACTCCCCGTCCAAAGCTCAAGCGACCGACTCATCAAGCTCGGCAACCACAACATGGCGGACGACTTAAGGCACACAAAAGTGAAATTGTCAGAGTCTCACTACAGTTTGAAGCAAGCTTCTCGAGAGAATCGGAACACCATTCGCCTCGGGTGTGATCGAGAGAGGCGACTATACATTCAGAGAAATTTAGTGTTAACCCGTCCGTAAGTGTATGCATCCAACTTGCAACAACGAAGACAGAGGAGAAACTAGAGCAAAATACACGGGAATGAAAAAGAAAACGTCCCCACAAAAAATATAGACACAACCGGATCAATTGACGGAATTTTTACTGCAGTAGTTACCGGTTTAGGACGTAAGCATGAGCCTCCGAGCAATACTCGGGACAGCTCTTCAACTACGGGGTCAACGCCACCGCAAGCTGCTGGTGCAGGTATTGACCAAACTCTGACGGCGTTATAAGGCATGAAGGTCTTAAAACTTTTGAGGTATGTAGACGATTTCTTAAGATTGCATAGTGACGTGTACGCTCGTGTCGACTAATGTCATTTCAGATCATTTAAAAAGAATTGGTAAGGGCTTGACATTTACGCACGAAGTCCCTACTGCGACCACCTCACAGTATTTGGACACGCAAGTGCCCAAGCAGCAAGGCAACAAGGCAAGCTGGGAGGCAAACTGCCTCCCATAAAGGCCTATAACGGCGTCTGACTGGTGCGCTACCCGATTCGGTGTCTGAGACAATGCGCTGCACTGGCTTTCCAATAAGCAGTCAGTAATGGCATACAGGCTTATTGATTGGCTTCGTTGGCACTCCTTGGTTGTTCAATATTAGCCATCCAAGATTCCTCATTGACTTATCCATCACAGGCAGCCCGCACGACTGACCGGCTATCAAATATTTTCTGCCCAAGCTTATCCACTGCTTATCACAGGCATCCAGCCGCACCCACTATCTATCCAATATTGCCCACCTAGATAATCCACTGGTTGTTCACCACAGGTATCCAACCACACTCACTGGCTACCGAATATTTCCCACCCAAGCTTACCCACTGGTTTTTCACCGCATGCATCCAGGCACACTCATTAGCAGTCCCTTTACTCGTTCCCCAACATGCTGTGGTCATTATGCATTCTTTGAGTTGCACTGCCCGATCCATCTGTGGCGAATGCTTCATTTCGGCAACCACTCTCTATGCAATGAGTTTCTGAATGTACCATTACATCATCACTAGTATAGAATATGAGTAAACCAACAAGTTCAATTTTTGAACATTTATTAAAAACATAACAGCCATAGGTCTATGTGGGCGTGTGGAGAATGGCGGGAGCGCTTAATTAGTCCAGTAGGGTCTTATCAGGGCTCCACCACCTCGTCAAAGGGTCCCTTCCTAGAGTAGGTCCAGGCTTTATCCCAGCCAGCGTCTCAGCCATGCGCTTTTTAGTGCTGCCTCTCCCGGGCCCAAACTCTGGGCAGCCGTATGCCGATGTATGCCTTGGCAACTTGCACAGCTGTCTTCTTGTTTTCGGTGATGGCATCTGTACATACAAACCTCCGAAGAACACGTAATTTGTCAAAATGCATTTTGGACAGTAGTACTAGGATAGCTAGTATATGCAGTAATGATTAGAAATAAAACCACCGCTAGCCCCTGTGCAGAGTGCTGTGAAAATAAAGGCTTTCTTGCCGTGTAGGCTAAACTTGAGCCAGAATGACGTGCTCACACAGCTTTCCAAGACAGGAGGTAGTGGGGGTTGAGATGTTCTAGGCCAATAGGTATGCCGGGTTTGGGGATGAAAGAGACACGTGCATGGGTCCATGAGGAGGGAAGAGTGCCAGCCTGCCAATGTGTACTGACAAGTTTAATAAGGGCTTCGATGGACGGGGTATCTAGGTTTCGGGGTGCTTTGTTAGTGATGCGGTCAGCCCCGTGGGCCGAGATGGTGTGGATCTTGAGTAGCGCCGCACGAACCTCGCCCAGGGAGATGTCCGCTTCAGGATCGGGATTGAGGGAGCCGGAGTAGGTGGGGGAGGAATAGGGGGGTCGGTGCAGAGGTAGCGGTTCCTTTGGGCCGCCAGGAAGTGAGAATCGGAGAGTGGGGACGAGTGAAGGAGGTGGGAGATATACTTGCGCTGGGAGGTCTTGGTGTGCGCAGGGTCTAGCTGCACCCTGAGTAGCGACCACGTGTCGCGAAGGCTCAAGTTGCCGGCCATGCGATCGCAGGTCTGGCCCCACTGTTGCCGAAGAAGAGAGGAGCAGTGCTCTTCCGTATCTGACGCGAGCTGGGCCAAACGGAGGCGCAGGCGGTGATTGTGTTTCTGGGCCTGCCAGCAGTGCTGGACAGCCTGGATAGTGCAGCAGACGGCTGTCTGTCGTAGTGGGGTGTGGTGCTGCAGAGAGTGTGGATGTGGCAGTGCGGACGTCCGCCAATAGGGTCTCAGTCCAGGCCGAGAGATCGGTGATAGGAGCAGAAGACGAAGTAGGGAGCGGAAGCGGTCCCAGTCAACTATCCGGGTCAGGCGGGAAGAGGAACAAGCAGGATGTAGTGATCGCTACCGAGGGAGACCCCTGTTTTAATTCACATGGAATCGGTAACATTTTTGGCGAGGGAAAGGTCTGAACTGGTGTCTCATTGGACACTGGATCTGATCCTGGTGGGGCAAGCGAAGTCATTAAGGACAGAAAGGCATTCGTTCTGGATGAAAGTCAAAAGTGAGTGGCCCATGCTGGTGTTCTGGGAGTAGCCCCAGCTGGTATGGGGTGCATTGAAGTCTCCCAGAATGACCAGGGTGTTGCGGCCAGCTCAGGCGAACGTTTGCGGAGGACGAGGAGGAGAGGCGCTGAAGGGGCTTTGGGAGGGCTGTACACATTGAGAGCGAAGAGGCTTGCCTCATTGTAACGGCTGGCAATGATTTCAAGCTTTCGAAGCTCCTGCTCGTCATCAGTTTCGTAGCGTAAAGCGCGACTAAGGTATCCACTGTCCGAGGGGGCAAGGAGGAGGTAAACTTTATTAAAGAAAAGGTCTCAGGCGCGGGTTGGCGTGATGTTCCCCTCCCCGCGGTGGGCTGCTCTTCTAGGCCGGACGCCAGGTGGCCGACGGACGATGTCGTTTGGCGAACTCGGCGACCTCTTCGGCCCGCTCTGTGACTCGGATTTGAACCTCCGGGCCCGAGCTGAGCAGCGTGGCCTCCCACTGCGATTGGGTAGAGAGCTGCAGACTCTGCGATGGCTTGTCTTGATTACATGAGTATAGGATGCGCGGTGTGTCTGCCTTTTGGTTCCCACAGAGAGAACAGATGGGGCTGAACTGCTCAGGGAACCATATGGAGTATGAGAGAAGCCAACAGCCACAGAAACCAAGAAGCACAGGGGATTTTTTAATTAATTCTTTTTTGCGGTGTTGATCAAGTAAGAATATTACTGAATATGTTGTCGCTTAAAGCTAATTGATTAGAAAAGCAGAAGAAAAAACAACCACATGCCGCCGGTGGGATCCGAACCCACGACCTCCGAATTACGCGTCCGGTGCTCTACCTCTGAGCTACGGCGACGGCTGTCAAACCGTCTGCTTTCGGGGATATTTATGTTTACAAATAACCTAACCTTGAGAGTGTTCATCAGCGCCACCCACGTGCGTAAGCGGCGGACGTGGAACGTCCTGAGTTACCGCTGGTGTGACGCAGAACGCCATCGAACGGCGAGGGTGGAAGCTGTGTGAGAACCCTCTTATGGTTCGTTCTTTAATTGTACGAATTAAAGAACGAGTTTGGAGCTGCTACCAACTGACCTATTGTGTTTTAGTAAGAGATCTACGTGGTTTGGGGAAGATTTGTCTTTCTTGAATTGGGTAGTAATTTCTTTGCAGGTTGTCACTTCGCTCCTTGGCCGACCTGAGCTCGGGGTAGTGCCCCTCCCGGTTAACTATCCGAATCCTTGGGTAAATGGGTGCGCCGTATCGTTTCGAGGATGGTCCGAATGGGCGGCGACGCAGCACAATGCCATCTGGCGGGTATTGGAGATTTTCTGTACGATTTTGATGGCTGCTGAGTGGGCCCTTCCTTTGGCCAAATTTCGAGTTGCGGTTTTAGAGTCGCTGATGATGTATTTGGCAGTGGTGGAGGTAATGGCTAAAGCTATGGCAGCGTCTTCGGCCTCCTCCGGAAATTTTGTTTTATCGATCATCGCCTCTGAAAGGGGAAAACCTCGATGACCGACAACTGCCAGGGAAAGCGCACCTCCCTGCAGCTTGTTCTGCCACTTCCACGTGCGCCGTGTCTTTCGGAACTGGAAATCTTTCGGGAAGTTTTTGTGTCCGAGCCTTTCTTCCGCCTGTATCGTTGTGTGGATGCATGTATTTGGGCAGCATTGCGTACCAGCCATCAGTTGGCAGCAGCGGGGTAAGCGGAAACATTTCTTCCTGACACGTGCGCTTGCTATCGTTACAGTTGCAGATCGCCGCCGGGCCGGAATCACTGACAGTCTCCTGACCGCTCCTATCAGCTGACTGCTCCGGATCACCTGGGAAGAGACATCATGAAGCGCGCCGCCACCAGGGGTCAAAACACTAAGAACAACAGCACTGCGTACCAGCGATCGTTTGGCAGCAGCGGGGGCGGCGGAAGCAATTCATACTGATACGTGCACTTGCTGTCGTTACAGTTGCAGATCATTGCCGGCCGGAATCACTGACAGTCTCCTGACCGCTCCTATCATCTGTCTGCCCCCGGATCACCTGGGAAGAGACGTCATGAAGTGCGCCGCCACCAGGGGGAAAATCACTATAAGAACAACAGCACTGCGTACCAGCGATCGTTTGGCAGCAGCGGGGGCGGCGGAAGCAATTCATCCTGATACGTGCGCTTGCTATCGTTACAGTTGCAGATCGTTGTCGGCCGAAATCACTGACAGTCTCCTGACCGCTCCTATCATCTGTCTGCCCCCGGATCACCTGGGAAGAGACGTCATGAAGTGCGCCGCCACCAGGGGGAAAAACACTATAAGAACAACAGCACTGCGTACCAGCGATCGTTTGGCAGCAGCGGGGGCGGCGGAAGCAATTCATCCTGATACGTGCGCTTGCTATCGTTACAGTTGCAGATCGTTGTCGGCCGAAATCACTGACAGTCTCCTGACCGCTCCTATCATCTGTCTGCTCCCGGATCACCTGGGAAGAGACGTCGTGAAGTGCGCCGCCACCAGGGGGAAAAGCACTATAAGAACAACAGCACTGCGTGCCAGCGATCGTTTGGCAGCAGCGGGGGCGGCGGAAGCAATTCATCCTGATACGTGCGCTTGCTATCGTTACAGTTGCAGATCATTGCCGGCCGGAATCACTGACAGTCTCCTGACCGCTCCTATCATCTGTCTGCTCCCGGATCACCTGGGGAGAGACGTCATGAAGTGCGCCGCCACCAGGGGGAAAAGCACTATAAGAACAACAGCACTGCGTACCAGCGATCATTTGGTAGCAGCGGGGGCGGCGGAAGCAATTCATCCTGATACGTGTGCTTGCTATCGTCACAGTTGCAGATCATTGCCGGCCGGAATCACTGACAGTCTCCTGACCGCTCCTATCATCTGTCTGCTCCCGGATTGCCTGGGAAATCATGAAGTGCGCCGCCACCAGGGGGAAAAGCACTATAAGAACAACAGCACTGCGTACCAGCGATCGTTTGGCAGCAGCGGGGGCGGCGGAAGCAATTCATCCTGATACGTGCGCTTGCTGTCGTTACAGTTGCAGATCATTGCCGGCCGGAATCACTGAGTCTCCTGACCGCTCCTATCATCTGTCTGCTCCCGGATCACCTGGGAAGAGACGTCATGAAGTGCGCCGCCACCAGGGGGAAAAGCACTATAAGAAGAACAGCACTGCGTACCAGCAATCAGTTGGCAGCAGCGGGGGCGGCGGAAAAATTTCGTTTTGACACGTGCGCTTGCCATCGTTATAGGTTAGATACACTTTTTCATTGTGTTCAAGCCACATTCTATTTCCCAACACGTCTGAATTTGCTCGGTTCCATGACGAACTGCGAAAAGAAATGAACGAATTCAAAGGAAAGCTTGAGCGTGAGATGAGAAAGGAAATAAGAGAATTTAAAACTAGTTTCAGATTTTTAAATAGTGATCTTGAATAGTGGTCATTATCTTAAATAGTGACCACTCCCCCTGGCCCCGTCGCTGTCCTGTGTGACTCCCGGCCTGCCCTTCAGCTCCTGAGCAGGCCCCACATCTCCCAGACAACGAAGAGTGTCCTTCGTGCCCAACTGCACGCCCTGGAGGATGCTGGCTACCAGGTGTCCCTCCGTTGGGTTCCTGGCCACACCGGCATCCAGGGCAACGAGTACGCCGACTCTCTCGCCAAGGCGGCCCACAACGATGGGTCACCGGTGACTGCCAAAGTGGCCCCGCACGACTTTGCCCGGCAGCTACTAAGGCAGGCGGTGAAGGCAAAGCACCCCGACAGGCGTATCCCTGCGTGCAGGCCCTTCCACCAGCTCCCAGACAAGATCCCCCGCAGGGAACGTTCCCTTGTGCTGCGACTCCGGATCGGATGTTCATGGACCCCGACGCGAAAGTTTGTAGTTGGGAGAACCCCTCCCCTGCCTGTCCATCGTGTGGGGATGAAGGCACCCTGGGACACCTGCTGGGTGCGTGCCCAACTTTTGACCTGCCCCGTAGCCGTCTCTTTGCAGGTTACCGTGACCTCGGCCTCTCAGCAGACACGGAGGACCAGCTGCTGTTCCCTGCCCGGAACCACCTATCCGCCGGCCGGCTCCTGCTGGCCTACCTCAAGAAGACCGGCCTTGACACCCTCCTCTAGCCTCGCGGAGCCTGGACCGTGGAGACCGGCCAGGACACCTTTCTCGAGGCCTGCGGACACCTGGATCTGCAGCCTCCTGGACCTGGACCCTCCTAGACCTTCGGCTCCTGCCAGCCTCACGAAGGTCTAGGAGACCGCCTTCCCCTTGCCCGATGCTTGCACACCATCCCAGTGGATCAGGACTCCTCCCCCCAGCCCGGTGCTTGCACACAATCCCAGTGCGCCGAGGCTTCCCCTCCGCGAGCTGTTGTTGCAGCGGCGGCGCGATTTCAAGACCCCTTCCCCGTGAGGACCCGGACCGCTCCTGTCGCGGCGGCGACCACCCCCCCCCTTCCTTCCCCTCCCCCTACATCCCTCTACCCCTTCCCCAGGTCCCCAAGAGTGATGCCACCAACTGGCCAACACACGTCGGGACCAGTATCCCCCCCCCCCCCCCCAAATACCACATAGTAATTCAAGCCAAGTCAAGTTTACAATATGCCATACTTATTTAATCAATTACAGTCTATGAATGTCAATATGCCAAAAAGCAGCTTGCGCGAAATTAAAGCCGTCTTTACATAAGCAGCAAAATGTTAAGTATATTTTTAGTTCATGTATAAAATATTTTTATGTATATCTGTGTCTGTGTAAAAAAGTTTTTGTCTATAGTGTAGGGTACATCTTCCGATGTTTCCAGTCTTTTACAAAATACTCATATTTCCTGCTGTATGCTATGTAAAGCGGGTCCGGGGGTCCCTCAAGTGAGCTGCGATCACTTTTTCCCGGACCTACCCACACCTATGATGTAAATAAAATAAACTTGAAACTTTGCTGCCAACATCTACCATCCCCCATACCAGCCGATGGCCTCGTTCCAGTCCCTCCTGCGAGAGCTATGTCGGCTAGCAAGGAAGCAACCCTTGCTAATCCCCGGGGATCTCAACTGTCAGCACACTGACTGGGATACAAAAAAAAAACTGCACACAGAGGTCGCAGGCATTGGCTGCAGGAGCAGCGAAAGCCTGTCAAAACTCGCCGTTCATAACAATTTTCAGACCACCACCCAGTCGGCAACAGTGTCAGCATGGGCATTAGTCCAGATCTGGTGCTTAGCCGCTCCGTTCGTGCGGTCACCTCGATCACTACTACGCTTGCCTTCTATGGGAATTCACTCCGTTACCCTTAAGGACCAACGGCTACCTTGCCGTCGCATTACATGCCCTGCCCAAGCCCATTTTGTCCTCTTGATTTCGAGTAGGATGTCCATAAGCCGCGTTTGTTCCCTCACCCACTCCTCCCGCTTGCGATCTCTCGAGATTACACGTATAATTTTTCTTTCCATAGCTCGCTCCGTTGTCCTTAACTTACGCTGAACCTTCTTCGTTAGCCTCCACGCTTCTGCCCCATAGGTGAGTACTGGTAAGATACAGCTGTTGTATACTTTTCTCTTGAGTGATATTTATTTATTTATTTATTCAAGTTACTCACAGGCTCCTTTACATTGGAGCATTGTGTGAGTGGGGCAGTACATAGAAGTTAGAGAACAGCGCAAAAAACCACAAAAGAACAAAAAAAACGACAGAAGAAAAACGTTATACAATAGTTAGCAAGAGGCACTCAGTAGAATACAAATAAAGTAATACAACACACAATAATTACATGTTTCAAAATGTGGCAACATGGAAATGGAACACGATTTGACAGTGAGGCTAAAAAGTGCACAAGTTAGTTCACACTAAGCAGCAATAAAACATTTTTCGCAAGAATACAGAGAACTGAGACACTAGGCGAGGATTGCGGTTATTTTATCACGAAATGTAGCAGGATTTCTGGTATTAGTAGCATCGTCAGGAAGGCTGTTCCAATCGTTTATGGCACGTGGGAGAGCAGACATGTTGAATGCTTTTGTGTGACCAAAAATACGCGTAAAGCTGCTATGATTATGGAGGCGATGAGATGTGCGACATGGCCGTGACAAAGGTAATGTGTGACTGTGAAGACTGAAAATCATTTTATGAAATAAGCAAAGAGCTACGGTACGACGTGATTCTAAAGACTCAAGTGATAGCGATAACTTGATCTTAGTGACGCTGGAATGCCAGTTATAATCGCGAGCGATGAAGCGTGCAGCACGGTTCTGTATAGATTCGAGATTACGTGTTAGATAGGCTTGGTGAGGTGACCAGATGGGTTATGAAAATTCTAGTTGTGAGCGGACAAACGTCTGGTAGGCTAGTTTTCGAGTGGCAGATGGTGCACCATGAAGATTACGCGTTAAGTATCCAAGGGTTCGTGAAGCCTTAGCTGTAATTTTATTAATGTGTGTCGACCAGGAAAGGTTCTGATTTAGGTGAATGCCGAGATATTTATATGAGGACGCTGTTGTCACATGATTACTGCTGAGCGAGTAGGTGAAAGAAGAGTTTGAAAGTTCACGGCTGAAAGTCATTAATTTACACTTATCAGTGTTGACCGGCATTAGCCACATGGAACACCAGTTTGTTATATGGTCTAGATCTTTCTGTAAAGCGATATGATCGGTGGGATTAGAAATTCTGCGGTCAATAATACAGTCGTCAGCAAACAAACGGATGTTAGAGGTAATGTCGGTTGGCAGATCGTTAATATATATTAAAATAGTAACGGGCCCAGGACACTGCCCTGGGGAACACCGGACGATACTTCAGAGAGAGAGGATGAACAATTATTTATACTGGTAAATTGTTTGCGAAATGAGAGGAAATTTCTAATCCATGATAGCGTTAATGAGTCGATATTTAAAGCAGAGAATTTGGCAATTAAACGAAAATGTGCTACCCGATCAAATGCCTTAGAAAAGTCGATGAAAATGCAATCAGTCTGTTGGTTATCATTCATGTTAGTCAGAACTTCGTGCGTAAATTCCATGAGTTGTGTATCGCACGACAGTCCTTTTCTAAAACCGTGCTGATGAGGGTAAAAAAAGCGGTTTTGTTCAAGGTGCTGCGCAACATTTGAAGCAATGATATGTTCTAGAAGCTTACATGCAATACTGGTTAAAGATATAGGTCGGTAGTTACTGGTGTTACTTCTGTCTCCGGATTTGAACACGGGGATGACTTTGCCTATTTTCCAATCAAACGGAAGTTCACCTGTAGATAAAGACTGCTGAAAAATGTGATACAAGATTAAGCTGCTCGAGTTTATAGTGAGTTTAAGAATTTTGGCGTTGATTCCGTCAACACCAGAGTAAACTGCCATTGATGATCCTAGAGAATCTGTCTTCTTATTCTTCTAGTTATTTCTCTCTCACGATCCGAATCAGCGGTCACTACCTGCCCTAAGTAGACATATTCTCTTACTACTTCCAGCACCTCGCTACCAATTGCGAACTGCTGTTCCCTTGCTAGGCTGTTGAACATTACTTTGGTTTTCTGCATGTTAATTCTTAGCCCCACCGGTCTGATCTGCCTGTCTAACTGATTGATCATGCTTTGCAGTTCTTGTCCTGAGTAGCTTAGCAAGGCAATGTCATCAGCGAATCGCAAATTACTCAGGTTTTCTCCATTAACTCTTATCCCCAACTGTTCCCATTCCAGACCTCAGAATACATCCTGTAAGCAGGCAGTGAAGAGCATTGGCGAGATCGTGTCTCCCTGCCTGACATCAAATCAAATCAAGCTTTATTTTAACATCGTGATGTTGGGTGGGCACATACAAAATGCCAAAAAGAGGCTTGACGGGGAATGTGCCCCCTGTACAGGGCAGAGGTGGTTACATCAGTGGGGTAAGTTACAAATAAACAGTAAAAAACATCATGTGGTATCTGCGTGCAGCAAAGGTTAATAATTGCATAGGACCACTATACAGGCTTATTAATGAACAGAACAAAGACAACAACAACAAAAAAGAAACACAGCAAATGCATCCATTCAAATTCTTTAAGAAGGTCATTTAAGCACCACAGGAGTTATATGTAGTATTAAGCATTTGGGGAACCAGAACTCGAAGCATTTGGCGGCCATAATTAGTGCGGGAGCGAGGTATGTACCAATCATCCTTAGCTCGCGTAGTGTACGGTTTGTCTTTGGTGGTTAAGCGAGCTAGAATGTCGAAAAATGGGTTCTTGTTTTTTCGGTGGGTTTTATAACGACGAATTAATAACGTGTTGTAAAGTTCATTGTCAGGTGTTATTCTTAATGAGGAAAAAAGCGGAGACGTGTGGGCATCGTAAGCTACGTTGGCAGTAATGCGAACTTTTTTAGAGCGCAGCTCTTTGGCGTCCGTTCCTGGGTTTCGCGTCGTCGTCGGCCTCGTAACCAGCTCCGCCCCCAATGTCACGCTTTTCAATTGGTCGAAATGCTCGTGACGTCACAGTGCGCGAATTTCAAATGGGGCCAATTGTACTTTGGCTAGTAACCATGCAACCAATCAAAGGGATCGTATAGTGATGCTGCAACTAAGTTGGACTGAGTTTAGTTAATTGCTTAATTAATCAATTAGCCTAATTAATACAGAGGAGAATGAAGAGGTCAGAAGAAAAGAAAAGAAAGACGCGCGCCGCAGCGACAACAGCATCCGCGGAAGGAGACGCTGCTGAAAAAAAACAGATAAGTACGAAGCCGCGTTCCCTCCACCACCACGCACTTCCCCACTCAGTAAGACGTTGCTCGTTTCATATACGTTGTGTCGAACATCCTAGACAGTTCCAACAATTGACAGGTTAATGACAGAACACGATGGATAGAAATACAATAATATAAATATGAAATAGCCTAATTAACCTTTCTAGTTAGACCGCATAAATCAATAAAACCGAGAACGAAATTGGTCGAGTTGGGGAATCGAACCAGGGTCTCCGGAGTGCGATACGAGCACGCTAGCCACTCCGTAATGCCAGCTGAATGGTTTGGAATGAACAAAGGCGCGTCTAGCTAATACGGCGTCTTCGTTAACTCCCATCTTCCCCCTTTCCCTTACGGCGAGGTGCAGGTGTCCACCCAGATGTGCGAGAGAGATACATTTCCTTTCCTCAAAAAATAAATTTACCGTCCAGCAAGGCGTACAGCCGAATTGGCGATGGCGTTCTGTGGACTCCCTGGCAGCGTTGCAAGACGCTGTCGCGTTCCACTCTTACAGGCGAAGCTTAACATGTTAACCACACATCAGTAACATACGCAGACAGCCAATGGACGCGTCATTCGCTGGCAGCACTTCATTCATCATTCACAACCACATTCGTGACAGAATGCTGTACTAAGGCTTTCGCCTTGCACCACTTTAGTCGCCAAAGTGACTCCTAATTTTAGACCGCAGCTCTTTGGCGTCCGTTCCTGGGTTTCGCGCCGTCGTCGGCGTCGGCCTCGTAACCAGCTCCGCCCCCCTTTCATCCCCCCAGCGCTAGCAGCGACCGACTGATAACGACCGACTGATACCACTGGATGCCGCTGACGCCGCTAGAGAGTCAAGATAACGTGACTGCATAGAACACCGTCGCCGCCATGCAGAAAGAGGAGGAAAGGGTCCCCCCCCCCTCCCCTGTTCTTGCGTGGCGGATAGGGTGCTCTTCAGTTGCCGACGCGCCGGTTATTTCACGTAGGCCCCGGCACGTCGACGAATACGTGACCACCTTCCCACGGCTAGACCTGGTCTTAGCGCTGCGGAAGCGAGGGTATCATATTGTTTGTGTCGGCATCGGCGGCGTTGTCCCTGAAACCAACTCCGCAGCTGGGGTTGACTCACTATCGAAAAGGTGAAACAGCTTATTTGCTGCGCTCAAATTTCGCATTAGGAAGTAACGTAATCGTCGGTAATTTTTTTTTGCAGATTTTTCAATTTTATTATGTTTGAGAACGTTGTCGTGCCCCATACCAAATGACGGTATATTAGATTGGAATAAAACAATGAATTATATAATAACACCTTAAGCTTCTGAGGCAATAAGAAGCGCACCCTGGAGATGATCCCTACTACTCTAGAAAGTTTACCAATGAGATGACTGATATGATTATTCCAGAGCATGTTCTCATGAAATATAACACCCAGATTTTTTATGGAAGAGACAATTTCTAATGTGTTGGAACCGAGTGTTAGAACAGGACTAAAATCAAGAGGTTTGTTTTTAGAGCGGAATGTAATAGCCTTCGTTTTTGTCGCATTAATTTTCAAAGATGAAGATGTGCTCCAAGTGAATAGTTTATCAAGCATCTTGTTAGCCCTTTCTTGTAGTTCAGGTACTGTGGATTCAGTAAAAAAAATGCTCGCGTCGTCCGCATAAATAATACATGTGGCAGTTTTGTCAATGTTAATTATATCATTGATGTACAGGTTAAATAGTAAAGGTCCTAGTATGCTGCCTTGCGGGACGCCTGCGCAAACAGGTTTTAGGTTTGAAGTATAGCCATTGATGGTTACCTGTTGCTGGCGGTGGTTAAGATAAGTTTGAAGTAGTTGCAAGAAAACGCCGCAGAATCCGTAATGTTCAAGTTTTGAAAGTAGCGTAGCGTGATTTAATTGGTCAAAGGCTTTTGAAAAGTCAATAAAGATGCCTAAAGTATATAATTGTTTTTCAAATGAATCCAAAATTATTTCTTTTTGAGCTAGGAGGGCTGATTCAGTAGATTTCTTTTTCGTACATCTTTCCTTATTGGAATTTTATTGCTGAATTTATAGAGGACTATGGTAGCTGCGCCACCGTTATAAATATCTTCCAATATTTTCGCATAACACTCTTCCATACCCTGATTCCGCAATGCCTGCATGACAGCTGAGGTTTCCACTGAATCAAATGCTTTGTCGTAATCAATGAAGGCTATATATAGAGGCTGGTTATATTCTGCGCATTTCTCTATCACCTGATTGGTAGCGTGAATATAGTATATTGTGGAGTATCCTTTACGGAAGCTCGCCTGATAATTCGGTTGATTTAAGTGCACGGTTGTTTTGACTCTGTCAGCGATTACCTTTGTAAATACCTTGTAGGCAACAGACAGTAAGCTGATCAGTCTGTAAGCCTTCAAGCCCTTGATGTCTTTCTCATAAATTAAGATAACGTTAGCGTTCTTCAAAGCTTCTGATACACTCGAGGTCGTAAGGCATTGCGTATACAGGGCGGCTAGTTTTCTAGCACAATCTCTCCTCCGTCCTTCAACAAATCTGCTGTTTGCCTGATACTCACCAGACGCTTTCCCCCTTTACATTGCTCCTACGGCTTTCTTTACTTCCTCCGTTTATGCAGGGATATCCCATTCCTGTGCTCCACTGCCTCTCTCATTAGTAGAGACCGGATTTTAGGCAAATGCCTAATTTTTTCAGCGCTTTGTAGGCGCACCATTTTTACATATGAGCACGAAATAGGTGTTGACAATATGTTTAATACTCTCTTTATAGTGCCTATAAATGCCTATTTTGGTGTCAGTGCCTATAAATGCCTATTTCAGACGTCGGTGTCTAAAAATGCCCTATTTTACAGAAAAGGGGCCTGAAATACGCTGTGGTTTTGCTTTCAGATTCTCTTTGCTTTCGAATCCATTTCGGTTTTGAGTAGAACACACACGTGGCAACACTAGATGACCTCGTCAGTTGGCTGTGGTGAACACTGCACCTACGCCGGCTGCGTACAATACCAATCACGTCAGCCGAAAATATCGAAGCAACCTTTTTCCTGTTTTCTGCTATTTTATCGTGGCAGCTTGTTGATGACTTCGGCTGTTAAAGTGGTAGTTGACGAGATGGCACCACAAATGACAGCATATTTATTAATGTTGAAGCATCGTGTATGCCTGCAATAAATAAGTTCAATTCCTGTGTGAGCGAAGACTGAACTCATTTGTCAATTGCTTTGAATTGACAATGTTTCTATCAATTTCTAAATACATGGCCTCCTCTTAAGGTGTTTATTGTTTCTACTTTAGTACACGACAAGCGAATTGTTTGTTTCGAGGTATACCAAAGTGTTTTTAAAGGGTTGGTAGCCGTCCCTTTTGCTCTGCTCAAGCATGTGTATTGTACGAAAAGTTGCGTGACGGCCTTAAAAAAAACGGCTTCTAATGTTCGCACCTTGCTTAATGTCCCAAATCATTCTTGCTGTGTTTTTATTTTATTTTACGGCCGATATTGCGCGCTGAAGTTCGGAACTGTGTGCACTTTTGATAATGTTTATAGTGCCTATCTTTCTCCGTTAGGTGCCTAAAATGCAATTTTAGCCGCCTATTTATGGCGCCTAAAACGTGCTTTTTAGTGCCTAAAAATCCGGCCTCTACTCATTAGACACCTTCACCGGTACCGGGCTACCAGGAGCCTGAGCGCAGCCAATGCGCATGGCCAAATCGTCTTTACGACGCCAGATGGCGTCAAGTACCCAGCTGCTGCGCGCGAGCGAGCAGCATCGGGGCAAATCACTGCGTGCTCACCGGCGGTAGGCGGACTTACTGTACGCCAGTAACGGTGACGGTAACCCGGTATGCTAAAAATCTCTATTAATGTTCTGATTGTATTCGCTACTCTATAGATTTGTGTAATACTGTTCGGCTACTTTAACTATCTTGCCCATATTGCAATGTCCTCTTTGTCTCTTAGGGATACATCTGGTTTTCACCCATGCCTAGTTTTCTCTCACTGCTTTTAGGCTACCTCCGTTCTTTAGAGCATGCTCGATCTTCTCCATGTTAAACTTCCTGATGTCGGCTACCTTGCGCTTATTTATTAACTTCGATAGCCCTGCTAGTTTCATTCTGTCGGTGGAGTTAGACGTCCTCATGCTTTGGCGTTTCTTAATCAGATCTAAAGTGTCCTGAGATAGCTTGCCGGCATACTGTTCCTGCCGCCTACTTCTATGGCGGACTCCGTAACTATATCTGTGAGATTACCGCTCATCGTTTCAACATTACGGTCGTCTTCTGTGAAAGCGGAAAATCGGTTTTGCCGCGAAATCCGGAATTTCTCTACTTTCCCTCTTACCGCTAATTCTTTAATGGCCTTCTGCTTCACTAGTTTTCTCCGTTACCCTTCAAATCTAGGCTAATACGGCACCTTACCATTGTGTGCTTGCTACAACGGACCTTTCCGAGGACCTCCACATTCTCTAATTTGCCAGGGTGAGCGCACAGTATGAAGTCTATTTCATTTTTCGTCTTGCCATATTGAGGCTCTTCGACGTCCACTTCCTGTTTGCTGGTTTGCGGAAGAAGATATTCATGACACGTAAATTATTGCTGTCTGCGTACTCTATTAATCTCTCCCCTACTATTCCTATTTTGCGCTCGTCCCGTACCCTGTCTTGTGTGTGTGTGTGTTTCGCGCAACTGTCATGTCTGAAATATTCGTAGAACTTATGGCATGTCTCCTACCGCATGGTCACCAGCCTGCTTGTTGCCTACGTTCGCATTGAAGTCGCCCATCAGAACAGTGCGCAGGTGCCCACGAAAGTTTTCGCAACAGCGAAATCACAAAAAGCCTAATTTTTCTCGCTACGTAGAGTCACAACCATTCATTAAGAAGTGCATCGTGCTTTTCGCGGAGGAAATTACGGAGTTGACCCATCTGTTCATGAATGCATGCTGAAACTGCTCAGAAATTAAGTATTGTTGTAAGTTTCGTGTTCCGAAAACTTTTATGGGCGTCTGTACTGTGATTTTACTTTCATCGTTGCCGATTCCACGTTTTCATAGAAGCTTTCAACGATCTGGTCGTAATTACTTGATGCAGGCGCGTATTCCTGCACCACCTTCAGCTTGTACCTCATATTAACCCTAATTACGATAGCTGCCGCGTCCTCGTTGGCATTGAAGTCGCCCATCAGTACAGTGTACTGCAGTTTTACTTTGGTCATTGCCGATCTACGTCTTCAGCGAAACTTTCAAAGATCTGGTCATTATTGTCATTATGGCATGGTATGTGATCTTCACGACCACATATATCCCCACATTAGCCACCTGACTCGCCCACCTCTGGGCGGCCTATCACAGCCTCCTAGGCAGCTGGAAACGTGTTAAACATAACAGAACACTAAATAAACGCTTAGGCATTCTAAAGTTCTAAATCCAACAGCCTTCGGAAGAGCTCTGCCGCTACAATTGGGCAAAAGCATGCGACGGCATAGGCGGCAAATCATCCAGCAAATGAGCCTGGCAGCTCCTCCGACACCTTATCGATCTGTCACAGAGAAAAGCCACCACTCAGCACCATGTCAACCGGTTCATACATGCACATATTAACAATTCCGACGCTGTCTTGGATACACTGCGCGACAGTTACACATCACCCGGCATACCGGATCATCTCTTCTCATAGACTGCTCAGCCGAGCCCCGTACTCGACGCCGACATAACGGAAGCAGAGGTTAGAGCAGCCGTCTTGACTCTCCTCACCAATTCCGGGTCTAGTGCCGGCCACGTCACCAACACAATTCTCCGCAATCTAGATGATCGATCGGTCTCCCGGATTGAGAGTACTTCAACTTGTGCTAGAAGCGTGGCACCATCCCCCACTCCCGGCGCTACGCGAAGGTTATCTTTAACCGAAAGCCCAGCAAGCCACTTACACTCCAAAACCGTTGCCTCATGTCTCGGAAAGCTTTTAAAGCATGTGGTATTAGCGAGACTAACAGAGCACATGGCGAACCATGACTTGTGCCCTCACAGCATGCTGCAATTTCGCACCGATTACTTCACACAAGACACCGTGCTGCCAATCGCCCATGACATCTTCGACCCGCTCATTTCAGGCAACACCAAAGCAGTCTCTGTTGAGCATCATCCGATCGTGACTGCAATCTCTCTACCACACTGAGGCACTCTCTGCACTCTCTACACCTACATTGAGGCCTCTCTCACAGCACGCACGGCTGAGCTTCACCTCGGCCCGCTCACCTGCCCTACGTATTCGCAAAAGAGCGTCGTCTCCCCGGAAGGGCCTGTTCTTCCGCCGTTCGAACTTAATAGTACTCTCATCCCTTTAACCCGACAATTGCCAACCATTCCTCACCGAAAGCAAACCCTCTGTGCCGATGACGTCACGCTATGGACTACCCATGGCAGTGGTGGTGCGCGGAGGACAGCCTCCAAGCAGCCACCAATCTGACTCAAAATTTTGCAGTTAGATTTGGAATTTGCCGTTCGCTAGAGAAGTGCGAACTGCTCTGTACGCGGCCCAAGCACCGCACCTTCCTCGCTCTCCCATCGTCATCGAAATTGATGGCATACTGGTACCAGAGGTCGAAACCCTCGGGATACTCGGTACCCATATCCATAGCGATGGGTAGATCGCCATTACCCTCCGGAGACTCAAGCACGGAGTAGGGGCAATCTCGCATCGCATCTGCCGTGTCTCGGGCCACCACAGATGCATGAGGGAATGCGACCTATGTCGCCTTCTTCTCGCCTTTTTACTCAGCCGCGTGCTCAGCCCTATATCTCCAGCTCAGCTCTACTCAACTCCACGTCTACAGCTCTTTCGCCGTGACATTGGCACCTTGGATGCTCTCACTGGTCGGGCGTACAAGATCGCCCTGCACTGTCCCGTAAATGAACATACCGACCGACTCTTACAACTAGGACTTCACAACACAGTCGGGAAACTTCACGCACACTGCCAAGTGCACTGTCTTTGCCTCACATAGACCGCCACTGGCCGGCATATCCTGCATTCCCTTGAAATCCTCATACCGGACAATGGTCCAGCATTACTCTTCTTACCAAGGCCCGTACACCAAGAACTGCTCACCAAGCCGCTCCCTCGTAACATCCACCCCTAACACCATGATCAACGCCGCAGTGCCCTGGCTAAATCACTTCACCGATATTACAGCTCGTAGCCCGACGCCGTATGGGTGGACGCTGCCTGCACGGGTGCTGAAGCGACAGCAGCTGTGGTGGACTCTTCATCCGCCCTCCTCACACTACCCCTGCACCTCCCCAGAGGTTGCAGAGGAAGCCGCTATTGCAATTGCCATCACCCGCATGGAAGCCTGGTATGTTTTGTCAGACTCAAGAACTGCAATTCGAAATTTCGCAAGAGTCCAAATCCTAGTCTTTGCTTTTTGCATACTGGACTCGCCCGGTGCACCCCCACCCCGTCATGTGGAGCGGATTTAGGTGCCTGCGCTCTCCGGGAATACTGTAAACGAGGTCGCCAACCTTTTAAAAGCCCTAGGTTCTTTAAACTGGGCTTTGGCGGCCTCCCGCCTTGGATTCGCGAAGGAGCGAGCGCGCTCTTTCATCGTCCTGACGCACGCCTCCAAGGCCTCGCGTCAGATCTACCCCCCCCCCCCCCCCCTCGGCAATCAAAAGTCGCAAATTGCAAACACACACTCTCCCCTCTCCTCTCACCCTTTCTCACTATCACCCTCCTTTTCCTCGCTTCATCCTATATTCTCTGTCCCGAACCCCGTCTTTTCTGCTATCCATCTCCTTTCTAATTGTCCGGCGGATTCTCTCCCGCGGGGCCTAGAACACCTTAAGAACTGGTAGGACTGGGAGACCTTGCTGCGCTCCGAGGACACATCCAATAAAAACACGCACGGAAACCCAACGCCAATTACATAGGGCCTTGCACAACTTTACAGGAACGACAAAACAGCTAGCGCACACGCTCAGGGATCGATACCTGTGCACCACTAAGGACCCCCGGCAGGCGGCGTACTCGTATGCAGGCGAAGAGAACACAGAGCTGAACAAGCCTTTCCAACTCCACGACCTTCGGGCAGCCTTAAGCAAAATGAAGCGGGGCACTGCACCCGGGCGCGACAAGGTTACGGTCAAGCTCTTGGCCAACCTTCCCGACGCAGCCTACGCCGCGCTCCTCAAATACATCAATAGCATTTGGGACGGAGAGACTCCTCTCCCTCTCGATTGGAAATCGGCTCTCGTGACCTTTATTCCGAAGGCCGGAAAACCTATTGATGTGGAGAACCTTCGCCCCATCTCCCTCACGTCTTGTGTCGGCAAGCTGATGGAGACGATGGTGCGCGACAGACTCTCCGATTTTCTCGAAACAGCACACTTTCGCGGACACCATGTTCGGTTTTCGCCCTCACAAATCAGCACAGGATATACTTCTGCAGCTTCACCACGACATCTTAGATCCTGTCGGATGTCCCCACAACGACAAGGTGCTCCTGGCCTTGGATCTTAAAGGCGCATTCGACAACGTCAAACACGAAGTAATCCTGGACCACCTCAGTAACACCAACTGTGGCCACAAAACATTCAACTACATAAAACAATTTCTTACAGACCGTCAAGCCTACATACGCATACAAGATGCGGAACACGGGCCATACACCATCGGCTCGAGCGAAACACCTCAAGGCGCGGTCTTGTCTCCCCTCCTCTTCAATTTGGCAATGCTTCATCTTCCCTCCAAATTGTCTTCTTTGCCCGGGATACATCACGCTCTTTATGCGGATGACATTACAATCTGGGCCACGCAAGGTAACCTGGGCCACATGGAATCCTGCCTGCAAGCAGCGGCGACCCTAGTCGACGACTACGCGGCCTACTGCGGACTCCAGTGCGCCCCATCTAAATCAGAATTTGTGCACATACGTCCCTCCCCTCGGGACACAACTCCGTTTTGCATCAGTCTCCCCTCGGGACCGATCCGGGAGTCCAAGGAGATCCGCGTCCTTGGTCTCTTCATACACCATCAACGCAGGGTCGACACTACCCTAGCCAAACTTCGCACAGTGGGAGACCAGGTGGGCCGCATGGTCCGCCGGGTCTCCAACAAGCGGGGCGGATTACGAAGCAAGGATGCACTGCGGCTTGCCCATGCTTTCGTGACGAGTAGAATCCTCTACTCAACCCCCTACTTGCACCTGCGCAAACATGATGATGACCAACTGGAGGTCATCCGCCGGAAAGTCATCAAGCGGGCCCTCGACCTCCCGGTCACCACGTCCAAACAGCGACTTCTGGCCTTGGGCGTGGTAAACACCTTTCAGGAGCTTCGAGAAGCCCACTTAGTCAACCAATACACGCGTCTTGCACAGACCACGTCCGGTCGCCGCCTCTTGGACCGGCTACACATCAAACATGACTACCATATTGAGGAAAGGGAGGGAGTGCCACAACCCTGGAGACGCGCCCTCCGGGTCCGACCCCTTCCCCGCAACATGTCCAGAGAAGACCATAGCGGTCATCGCCAGTCGCGCGCGGAAGAGTTGGCGCGATACTATGGTAACCAACAACATGTGTATTACGTGGACGTTGCCGGCCCACACCACGGGGTGTGGTACACGGCCGCAGTCGTACATAACACAAACACAGTTAACGGGCTCACTTTCAAAGCCTACAGCGCAACACACGCGGAGGAGATTGCCATTGCTCTGGCTCTCACTACTCTCAAGTCTAAACACATCATCACCGACTCGCGAGGGGCCTGTCGGAACTATGAGTTGGGCTGGGCTCCCCCGCTTGCCTGGCGCATATTGGAATATAGCTGCCGATGCGAAGATCCAACTCCACGCAACCTGATTTGGGCCCCCGGTCACCAGGGACTCCAGGGAAACGAACAGGCCGATCAGGCCGCCCGCGCACTCTCTCCTCGGGCTATCTCCCTGTCCTTGGAAGCCTACTCCCAATCAGACAAACTGGGCCTTACATTCAAACACATCACCGATTACTACAAGGAGGAGCACCGGCGCTACCCGGCCCCTTGTAAGGGACTGGATCGCGCTGACGAGCGCCTCCTCATCAAAATTTTTACTAACACTGTACTGTGCCCGGCGGTACTTAAACATTTCAACGCATCCTTTGATGGCACGTGCCAGTTCTGTGGGGAGGTGGCTGACACCTTCCACATGGTTTGGGCGTGTCAATCCAACCCATCTATCCCCCCAACCTCAACCCAAACCCCACCAGAGAGGACTGGGAGGCGGCGCTGCTCGGCTGTCAGGACCTAAAGACCCAAAAGGCCTTGGTTCACCGAACGCGGGCGGCGTTGCTTGCCAATGGGGCCCCGGAATAGGGGCTCCACCTAGTATTGTTAGGGGAAAGGGCCAATAGGGCCTACCCCAATCACCTCTCTGTAAATATTTATTGCACTATAAATGTTTTCACCACCACCAACACCTCCGAGGACACGGTCGTGCAGTCCATCGCTACTGACCCAGGATGGCAGCGTTCTGGTACGCACGAACATAAACGCTCCAGTGCAGTGCGTTCGTCCGTTGGCCCGGTAGCCTGCGTGCTCCAGATTCCTCTCTCTGTTAACACAGCTTTTGATGATGATGATGATGATGGTGATTCCGAAGACCTTCTTCTTCTTCTTCTCCATGTGAAAATGGCACATACCCACGCGGACGGATTGGCCAACGTACGGTGGTGCGAAGACCTTCAGTACGGCAACTTTTTTTCTTTCACTCCCACCTTCCTCTGTTTCCTTACGGTGCGGTTTCTTTGTCCACCGAGATATCGGACAATTACTGCACCATTTCCTTTCCTCAAAAACCAATTTCGGTCTTGTAAAGGGAAAAATCCATTTTGTGCATTTTGCTTTCGCATATGGAGAGCGGACGAGAAGCGCGCGGCGTTTTACCGCCATCGATACACAGACCTTCTGATCTCGGCCGGTTCATGGAACGCGTACCGTGTCCTCGAAAAGCCGTGAAATGGGTTCACGAGGCTGCCTGTGTATCGCTGTCAGGAACTTGTCGCTGTACGACGCAGTCGTGTGCATATGCAAGAATATACCTAGACATCGAGAGGCGCAGAATTTCGTGAAGAAGAAAGACGACCAACCAAAGAGACCACTATACCTTGGCCAATCCCCCCACGTGGGTATTTGCCATTATAAAGCGGTGAAGAAGAAGAAGAAAAGAAGCTAAGCAAAACCTTCAGTTGCCGCCTGTGTCTTGGCCAATCCCCCGCAGTGGGTATGCGCCATTATCTAGAGGACAACAACAACAACAACAGCAAAACCTTGAACGTATCGCTCATATTTACAACGAACCCAACTCTCTTCTTTGGTACTCCCTGGCCTCGGTATAAGCTCCCTCAGGTGGTGTTCACTAACTCCCTGCTGTCAAATGTTTCTGTATCAATGAGATCTTTAGTACTAGTCAACCACAAGCGGTCTGACACGGCAGTATTCTTTGACAACACCCTCCCAAGGAATGCTAAGAACCTGCCCGCCAATATGTTATATGGGCTCATAGAGGAGTACCTAGACAAGTTTCCTAACCATATTGCCGTCTATACAGATGCCTCCCAGTAAAATGATAAGACCGCTATTGGTATTTACTCAAGGGCTCTTGATTGGAGCTACTCATTTCGGGCCCCTGACTATACCCCTATTTTTGTAGCTGAGTTTCTGGCCATTGAGTTGGTTTTAATAAGGATTCCCTGCAGTATCACTCAAGTTATTATACTCTCAGACAACCTTTCTGTTCTGGCAGCGCTCGAAACCTCGAGTGATACTCCTATAGCCGTTCCCTTCAATTGTTTATTCCTCCACATGTTACAGAAGTACGCTTTCACTGGGTCCCTGGGCACTGTGGCATTGTTTCTAATGAGAGGGCTGATTTTTTAGCAAAGTCTGCCCTTGATGGTCCTATTGTCCCTTTCGTCCCAAATACTGTTTACTTGACTCTAGCACGCTTTCAGCGATTCCAGCGTTTCCACACCTTGAGCCATGAGCCTCTCCTCGCTGCAGCGGATTTTCAACACCTGGCATTTCCTTGGAGTGTGCGGATGTGCAGTTCGAGGCAATGCGAGGTGTCCATGACCCTTTTGCGCTGCAGGATACCGCGGCTAAATCTTTATTTATGCCGATCGGGGCTTTCGATATCCAACCTTTGTGAGTCTTGTGGCGAAATTGAGTCTATAGAACATTTTTTCCTCTCCTGCCGGCGGTTCGCTGCTCTTCGTAGAATTTACTTCGAGATCCCCCTCGCTCGGCTTGGGCTTCCTCTATCTATTCCGATTCTCCTATCCTTCGGGGCAAGCGCCAAGGGATATGCCCTGAAACCAGTGTTCGATTCTATTCACGATTATATAGTTTCATCTGGTAGATTCCTCGGCTAGAATGTGAATTCACAACTTTTCTTTCTCCGTATTTTTTGTTTTGTACAAATTCTAGCTCTGCGTCCCAAATTTTTAAATTTAAATATACTCCATTCCCTGTACATGAGTGCGTTTGTATCCGCTATGCACCCTGGCCACCCCCCCCTCCCCCCCCCCCCCCCCCGTGGGTATGTGCCATTTAGCCTGAGGACATCATCATCATCATCATCATCATTATTATCGCTCAGGGCTGGCTTTGCGTTTCCAGATGCAGAAAACAGATACTTTACTCACACTCGCCCCAAGCTCAGACTATACTGAGGTGTATGTGTCGGAGCTCCTGCCAATTGTTTCTTCAATGCAGTCTGCCGCCCCGGGATCTGATGGGGTTACTGTGGGTATGTTGAAGATTTTAGCACAGTTCTAGATATCGTTAACGCATCAATAGAAAAAACGTGGATTCCACAGAGCTGGAAGATCGCGAAAATAATTCCGCTTTTGAAGAATGCAGAGAATGGATTTCAATTAGACAATATACGGCCATTTGCTTTAACCTCAAATTTAGTCAAGTGGATCGAAAGAGTAATGCACAGTCGCCTCACAAAGCATGTTAATGCCGTAACCCGCCTCAGCTCTGCGCAGATTGGCTTTCGTCGCGGTTGTTACATATGGACCGCGCATGTGGATCTAGAAAGCCGAATAAGACTTTCAATGCGCAGGAGGGAAGTTTCGGCCTTGGTGACACTAGATGTTGCTAAGGCTTATGACAGCGTGGAACACACGGTCCTTCTTAACAAACTTGCACAGCTACAGCCACCGCATTACATTTATGCATGGATTCGTGAATTTTTAAAAGACATTGTTTTTCTGCACAGACGGATCTTTCTGTTCTAATACCTATGTCCAATCCAGAGGTGTGCCGCAAGGATCTGTTCTGTCACCGCTGCTTTTTAACATATTGGTTCGGGACATCCCCATTCATCCCAACATTACAGTTTTTGTATACGCAGACGATATAGCTTTTTTCGCCTCAGAAAAGAATATTCATGCTCTTTACCAGTCTTTGCAGGCTTACCTGACTGCTCTTGAAGATTGGTTGGAGCAAATTAATTTATCACTTAATGTCAGCAAGTGTGGGGTGCTGGTATTTCCTCCGGAGACCCCTTTGTACATCTCGCTAGTCTACCGTTCCACCCCGATTCCGCAGGTGGAGTTGGTTAAATACCTAGGTGTTACTTACGACCCAAGTTTGGATTGGCGCCAGCATATTAAAAATAATGTTATTAAAGGCGAACGTGCTCTAGGCCGGCTGACACGGGTAGGCAATAAAAAGTTTGGCATGCGTCGGGACACCTTACTGTCCCTCTATAAGGCTTATATGAGACCAATTCTGGAATTCGGCTGTGTCTTGTTCTCTGGTAGCGCAAGCTACAAGCTGCAGCCCTTAGCCTTACTGGAAAGGCGTGCCCTACGGCTATGCCTAGGGCTTCCAAAATCAGCTTCAAATGCTCTCCTTTATCTGGAAGCCCGTATTCCCGATCTATATTCCCGCTTCAAACTACTCATGGTGCGTACTTTCGTGAGGTCCTTTGAGCCGGCCCCCGGTGTTAATAATCCGATTTTTATATCCGACCCACACCTGTTTTTCTCTACTCACTGGCCACGTTACCAGCTTCCGTAAGTTAGGTTCACGCAGAACCTGTTGGCCCCGCTTCAGGTCGATCTGACCTCCTTGCAACGAGTTGCTGACATGTAGGCTGATCCCGTCTTCCATTGCGACCATATCTTTCCGTCCCATGCAAAACACATGCCCGCAGATATCCTCAATGGTCTTCTTGCTGAGCACTTACGGCATTTTCCTCATCATGCTGTTCTCTCAACTGATGCTTCCGGCAGCTATGAGAAGGCGGCGATTGGGATATATTCACAAGATCTGGCTTTCAGCTATTCTGTTCGTATCCCTGATTACACTCCTGTATTCTTTGCAGAGTTTCTGGCTCTTGGTATGGCTCTTCTTAAAATTCCGAGGCATGTAGCACGGGTACTTATCCTTGCAGACTGCCTTTCAGTTTTAGTCTTTCTCCAAACTTCCGGCACCTCTCTATTGATGCGTTCCCTTAGGTGTTTTGTTCCGCGCACAGTAAGGGAGGTCCGCTTTGTCTGGGTACCTGGTCATTCGGGTATCTATTGTCACGTTGTAGTGACGGCAGTTCAGCGGTCAGGAAGACACCAGAAAGACTTGCAAACGAAGCTCTTTATTTGGGCTGACTTGCGCCCGCAAAAGAACTGAATCACTCGGTGGCGGCGTAAGCAACAAGCGTGCTCGTCAATCGTCGAACTACGAATGCCCGCTGCTAGCGGCATCGTTCAATTTAAAGCCGGCAAGGAAACTTCGAGACAACAGGTCGAGATCATCTAGAGTAATCTGGAAACACGTAGATGCAGCTGTTCATGGCTGTGAACAATCGAGATTAGACCGGTCGCTTCTCGCGTCACGAACAAAAATGATAACACCCCTTTTCTGCGGCTTTGCGCGAACTAACGGACACTGCAATGATACGTGGCATTACCTCCCTCCCAAAGAAGCATAGTCTCGATGCTTTAAAATGAAAATAAACACGGAGAATGCTAACTTCGAGTCCTTTAGCATTCATAATGAGGTTTAAGGGCAGCGGAAAAAGCTTCAAGTCTGACCGTGTCGTCGTCGTCGGTGTTGTCGTAGTTTTCGTCGTCGTAGTTGTCCTCGTCGTCGTAGGGGTCGTCGTAGTTGAGACATAGTCTTGTGTTTTCGTCGATGGAGGATCTTAGTTCTTGCACTCAGAAGCAACCTCATCTCCAGAGGCTGCTTTATTCAGTTTAACCATCGGGGGCTGGGGGAGCGTCCACGCATCGTGTAACCTCGGCTAGGAGATACAAAGCGCGGTGAAGATGGCGACGGGGAACGTGATAGGCGGCTCGGCGATGAGCATCCTTCTCGACGCAAAAACTCCTCGATTTCGGCTGGCCGCTGGCCGGGTCGCGGTCGTGGAGCGTCATAAGAGAACCCTCGGCTCGGATGCCCAGTCCTCTGTATGGGCAGTGCCGGAGGATGTGACCGGCTTCGCCACAGTGGAAGCATAGTGGGCGGCGCTGGTCGGGAGTTCTCCACTCGTCGCATTTCTTCGGCTGTGTGCGACGCTCGTAGGACGGGCGGGTTGGTGCGAGAGGGCGGCGGTCCAACGCAGCAGGCTGAGGGCGATAGGGGCTTGGGTCCCGTCGTCGAGGTGCAGGACGGCGCACTGCTGCGGCGTAAGTCAAGGCTGGAGGCTCCAGAGGCTGGGTGGTGGTCGGTGTCACACCCAAGGCCTATTGCACCTCGTCCCGGATGACGTCGGTGAGCGAAGTGAGCTGCGGCTGCGTTCCTGTTGGCAGCAATCGTCGGAGCTCTTCTCGCACAAGTTCACGTATAACCTCGCGCAGGTTATCGTTGTTAGCGTTGTCCATGCAGCTTGCTGACAAAAAGCGCTGCAGGCGGTCATACTGGCGGGCTCTGGCATCAAGGGTTTTTTCCATGGTGGATGCCTCTTCGACGAACTCCGCTACGGTTTTGGGTGGGTTCCGTACGAGGCCCGTAAAGAGTTGCTCTTTAACTCCTCGCATAAGCAGCTTGACCTTTTCATCTTCCTTCATGTTCGAGTCGGCACGCCGGAAGAGACGCTTCATCTCCTCAGTGTACATTGCAACGGTCTCGTTTGGATGTTGTATGCGAGACTGTAGGAGCGGCTGGGCTCTCTCCTTTCGCACGATGTTCGTGAAGATCTTCAGAAGCTGCTCCTTGAAGGTTTCCCAGTTCGTGAGGCTAGCTTCCTCATTCTCAAACCAGATTCTTGCTGGTCCCTCCAAGGCGAAGAAGAAGCACCTAAGTTTCGTAGCATCATCCCAGTTGTTGAAGACAGTCACACGGTCGAACTGTTCCAGCCATTCTTTGGGGTCGGCGCCAGGCGAAGCGTCGAAGGTTGGTGGCACCCGGGGCTGCTGAAGAATGATTGGAGTCGTCGCCTGGGGCAGGCTCATGGTGGACTTTGCTACTGGTTTTCGCTTCCGGGTAGGGTCCGGCAGAATCCCTGTTGTAGCCGCGGCGAGCGAAGCAGAGGCAGAGCGACTAAGCAACATGTTTATTCGGCATGCTGGGCCGTACAGATTAAGAGACACGCACGAGCGATCTGCTCGCTGACTTCTTAACAAGTGCGCAACGCTCCCACTCTCGGCGTTGCCCTTCACACACGTCACAGCATCACGTGACATTACATACCAATCGCACACAATGAGATCACATGACACTTCATTCCCTTTCCCCCTAACTGTTTTACACCAGCTCTATGGGGTATAACGATCAGGAGGCTTCCGAGAACGAGCACTGCGCCGAAGAGGTGGCGTGTCCGGAGGTGGCGCATGCTCCCGGAGCGGTGGTGCAGGCAGCGTGGACCTTGCAGGTGAACTGGCGTTCTGTCCCGGCAACGTAGATGCTTGGGCAGGCTGTGGTGCTGAGGAATCCTGTGGCTCAGACGTATCTAAGGAAGGGATCTTAGTAGACGACTCTTCCGGTACAGAATCAGGCACTGAACTAGGCACAGAAGGATACACAGTTGGCCCGGATTCAACACTTTGAAACGAACACGGACGTAGGTTGTCAGCATGCACAAACCTCTGTTCCTGCCCTATTCTGACATTGTAGGTGGATGCACTGCACCGCTGTTCTACAACGCCTCGCAACCACTTTTCCTCCCCTGGACGTAGTCCTTGCACGAGCACATGGTCGCCTTCCTCAAATGATCTCCATGACCGCCCTCTCTCGTTAGCCTTCTCTTTCGTCTGGTAGAACCTGTCGTCCATACGTTTTTCCAAGTTCGGTTGGAGAAAGGTCAGGCGTGTGCGCGGCTTCCATGACAGAAACAATTCCGCGGGTGTCAGCCCCGTGGTTGCGGTTGGTGTGTTTCGGTACGTGAACAGAAATTGGTCAACCCGATGTTGCAAGGTTTTCTTGATCCCTGTTCTTCTCTCGTCGAGAACCTGTCGCAAAAGGTCCCGCTTAATGGTCTGTACGTACCGCTCTGCGCTTCCATTTGATGCGGGGTGGTACGGTGGCGTCCTGGTATGCCGCACCCCATTCCTGCGGAGAAAGTCTGCGAAATTCTTGGCACAGAACTGTGGACCATTGTCCGTAACTACTTCTTCCGGCAGGCCGTAGGCCGCAAAGACACTCCGCAGCTTTTCAATGGTCTTCTCGGTAGAGGTGGATGGCATGACGAACACTTCTGTCCACTTGGAATGCACATCCACTAGGACTAGGAGCCACTGGTTATCGGTAAAAGCAAAGTCCAGATGAATTCTTTGCCATCTGCGAGTTGGCCAACCCCAAGTTAGCAGTGGAATACGTGGCGGAGCATTTTGTGTTAACTGACACGTGTCACAGCTTTTCACAATCTGCTCAATGTCCTCCGTGAGCTGAGGCCACCACACAAAGCTACGGGCGAGCATTTTCATGCGCGTCATCCCGGGGTGTCCTTCGTGCAAAAGATGCAACACCTGTTTGCGCAACCCACGAGGTATAATCACTCGATTTCCCCATGTAACACACTGCTGATCTACAGATAGCTCATGTCGGCGAACGAAATAAGGCATTAGGTCATCATCTTTAACATGCGGCGGCCAACCACTCATCGTATAACACAGCACTTTCGACAATACTCTGTCAGTTCGAGTGCACTTCTGAATTTCAACAACAGACAATGGCACTTCATCAACAACTGAAAAGAAATGTGCATAATCCGAGACATCATTGCGATTTGCAAGTGGTAACCGTGAAAAACCGTCAGCATTTCCAACCTCTCGACCCTTGCGGTAAACCCAACGATAATCGTACGCTGCAAGCAGTAAAGCCCAGCGTTGCATGCGGGCTGCTGTCATCACTGGTACGGGCTTACCATGAGCGAGCAAGCCTACCAATGGCTGATGGTCGGAGTAAATCTCAAAGCGATGCCCGAACAGATATTTGTGAAACTTTTTCAGCCCAAAAACAACAGCCAAGGCTTCTTTTTCGATGTGAGCATACCCCTGCTCTGCTTTACTTAACGTTCTGGAAGCATAGGCAATTGGCCTTTCGTCGCTTCCAATCTTATGAAACAGAATGGCTCCTACGCCGTAAGCCGAAGCGTCGCACACTAGTCCTATCGGCTTTTTCTGGTCGTAGTATGTCAGCACATTGCTTTGTGTTAACCAGCTCTTACTTTCTTGAAATGCTTGCTCAGCTTCCTGTGACCACTGAAATCCCTTTTCTTTTTTTAGAGCATTGTACAGAGGCTTAAGCTTAGCTGACATGTTCGGTACAAACTTCCCGTAGAAGTTAATCAAGCCCAGGTAAGCTCGCAACTGTGCCGCATCCTTTGGACTTGGTGCCTCCTTTATCGCTTTCACCTTTTCATCTGATGGCCGAACGCCCTTGTCGTCCAGTATGTGGCCTAGGTAAGAGACAGACGTCTGAAAGAATTTGCACTTTTCCTTTTGCAATCGTATGCCTCTCTCTAGAAAGCGTGCCAACACCCTTTCCACTCGATGAAAACATTCGTCAAATGTTGAACCTGCGATAAGCACATCATCCAAGTAGCAGCTTACCCGCTCAAGCCCTTTTAACACATCATCCATGACAGACTGGAAAATAGCAGGTGCACTTGTGATGCCATAGGGCAAGCGCGTGTACTTGAATAGCCCCAGGTGTGCATTGACAACCACCATTGATTGTGCCTCCGGATGCAGCTCCAGCTGTTGATACGCTGTCGACAAATCAAGCACTGTGAAATACTTGCATCCTGACAACTTTGCAAACAAATCTTCCATCACGGGAAGCGGATAATGGTCAGTTCGCAGGCACGGATTCAATGTAACCTTGAAGTCCCCACACACTCTGACTTTGTTGTTCGCCTTAGGCACAACAACTAGGGGCGTCGCCCAGTCGCTTTTGTGTACAGGGACTAACACTCCCCTGTTCACAAGAGACTGCAATTCAAGTGACACAGTTTCCCTCAAAGAAAATGGCACCTGTCGCGCCTTGCAAAATACGGGGTTGCTCCCCTCCTTCAAAACCAGCCTGACTGGACTACCTTTGATGAGCCCCAGAGTGGGCTCGAACACCTTTGCGTACTTCTCAAGTAGCGCCGCAACTTTGTCTAAACACACGCCATGCACACTTGACCAGTCTAGCTTAAGAGCCTCCAGCCAGTCACGCCCTAGCAACGCAATGTCGCTATTGTTGTGGGTTTTAACAACAATGAGCGGAAGTTGCTTGCGCTGACCATTATGTTCGACTGGAACCGTCAACTTCCCTGTGACTGTTAGCGGCGACCCACCGTATGTCCTCAGCTTTATGTGGCAAGGTTCTTTAGGTAGACAGGGCCAGAATTTTCTATATAGCGTTTCTGGCACAATGGATACAGACGCATCCGTGTCTATTTGCATGGTAACATTCTTCTTGGCTACCTTAAGGCAGATTTCATTATTCCCTGGGCGTTCCGCACAAGCATAGACATTGTACAACAACACTTCGTCACAATCCGCGTCCTCCACAGCTACCAAATTAGCTGCGTCTCTAGACTTGAACTTGCACATTTTCGCCAAGTGTCCGTAACGCTTGCATGCACGACAACGATACTTGCGAAATTTGCAGTTCGATGCTTCGTGCGCTGAGCCACACCGGAAACAGTCTGGCGATTCAGACACTCGGTCCCTTGCTAGCCCTGCACCGGATGAACGCTGCTGCTGGCGTTTCCCACCGCCTGGCTTATGACGTACGGCGTCGACTGTACCTTGCGTCCCTGTTGGTTGAAATTCCCGACTTTCCTTCCGCGCTAGCTCGATGCTTTTCGCAACGTCGCAGGCGTCCGAAAACGTCAACTTGCTTCTCTTCAGCAACTCAGCTTGCGTCGCGCTGTCGCAGAGGCCCACTACAAAGCGGTCTCGCAGAGCCTCATCGAGGAATTCTCCGAATTCGCATGAAGCTGCCAATCGCCTCAACTCCACTGCATATGCTGCTATGGACTCTCCCTGATGCTGGCACCGCCGATTAAACTTGAATCGTTCTGCGATGACCATGGGCTTCGGTGCGAAATGACTTCGCAGCACTTCTACGAGTTCCGCATAAGTCTTGTCCTCTGGCGTTTTAGGCTCTAGCAATGTCTTCAGCGTCTTGTAAGCCCTCTTGCCTATTGCCGTAATAAACATCGAGACCTTGAGGTCGTCGCTCACCTGGGAGGCCTTCAGGAAGTGCTCGAACCTTTCCACGTAGGACCCAAAGTCCTCGTCTCCGTCCTCGACGAACTGGTCGAAACTTCCAAGCGTTGCCATCCCTGTGCCTCGCCCGAACGCTCTCCACGAACGCCGGTGCTTCCACGAACGCCGCGATGAGTTTCACGCAGTCCCGCAGGATCACGAACGCCGCGATGCGTTTTACGTAGTCCAGCAGGATCACGAACGCCGCGATGCGTTCCACGTAGTCCAGCGGGATCCCATCCTCGTCGCCAATTATGTTGTAGCCGCGGCGAGCGAAGCAGAGGCAGAGCGACTAAGCAACATGTTTATTCGGCATGCTGGGCCGTACAGATTAAGAGACACGCACGAGCGATCTGCTCGCTGACTTCTTAACAAGTGCGCAACGCTCCCACTCTCGGCGTTGCCCTTCACACACGTCACAGCATCACGTGACATTACATACCAATCGCACACAATGAGATCACATGACACTTCAATCCCGAACTCAGGTGCGTCCCCTAGCAGACGTCGGCTTGCGCGGTTGACTGGGCTCAGGTCCTGCGGTGAATGACTCAGAGGGCTGGCGTCACGACTTGTAGGGGGTGTCCGGAACATGGAAGGCTACCCAGCACCTCCACCAGATGTCACGTTGTAGTGACGGCAGTCCAGCGGTCAGGAAGACACCAGGAAGACTTGCAAAGGAAGCTCTTTATTTGGGCTGGCTTGCGCCCGCAAAAGAACTGAATCACTCGGTGGCGGCGTAAGCAACAAGCGTGCTCGTCAGTCGTCGAACTACGAATGCCCGCTGCTAGCGGCATTGTTCAATTTAAAGCCGGCAAGGAAACTTCGAGATAACAGGTCGAGATCATCTAGAGTAATCTGGAAACACGTAGATGCAGCCGGTCATGGCTGTGAACAATCGAGATTAGACCGGTCGCTTCTCGCGTCACGAACAAAAATGATAACACCCCTTTTCTGCGGCTTTGCGCGAACTAACGGACACTACAATAATACGTGGCACTATTTCAACGAGGTGGCTGATTTATTGGCAAGGTCAGTTCTCACTGCTCCTGTAATCTATCCCGTACCTCACCTCATACTGTTGGAGACCTACCGTTTCCAGCGGTTCCAACATATATCAGCCAGCTTGGGTGATCCGTTGCTGAATACCGTGGATTTTCAACATTTAAAGTTTCCATGGAATGTCCGATCATGTAAATCAAGGCTGTGTGAAGTGTCCATGACACTTTTGCGATGCAGAATCCTCCACCTCAACTTGTACTTATGCAGATGTGGGTTCGCTACGACAAATCTTTGTAACACATGCGGAGAAGTTGAAACAATTGACCATTTTCTCCTCTCCTGCCGGAGGTTCGCATTTCAGAGAAAACAGTATTTGGAGGTCCCTCTTTCTAGGTTAGGATTCCCTTTGTCTCTGCCAGTTCTGCACTCGTTTGGTGCGAGCGCCACGGGATTCTCGTTAAGCACTATTTGCGGCTACCTTCATGATTACATCATTGCAACTGGTCGCTTATCCTGTTAACTCCATATAAAATTCCACCGCATGTCCAAAAGCGTATTTTATTTTAATCCTGCTATATCTAATTTGTTTATTGAAAAATTTCAACAATTCGTATATATTTTCTCATTTAAATCATTCTACAATTCTACTTAGTTTTTTCTTTTCCTGCGCATATACTTCCTCGGCATTCACCACCGTACCTTGGCCAATCCCCCCGCGTGGGTATGTGCCATTTTCATGTGGAGAAGAAGAAGAAGAAAAGAAGCAGGAATCGAAGAGGAGGAGGAGAAGGAAGAAGCCGCAAAGCCGGAGCTGGTCCTTCGGCGACGACAAGGTAAGTAGCCCAGGGCGAAAATTTGCTTTGCATCGCCTCAATGCCGTAAAGTGCAGGCGCGTTGGTGCTGGGCGCGTTGTTTGCAGACAAGAGTCCACACCTCACGCTAACCTTGAAGAGCTCCATCACCACATAGCGGTAAAGGCCACCGGAACAGCGGACGCTGGGTGGTCGACGTGTTTCCGCGGCGCGACACCCACCTTTATTAACGCTAGATGCGGCGAGGACATGCGCGAAATTAAATCTTGGTTTATTGCAACGCTCTTATAGAGTTATGCGTGCACATTAACAGCCGGTAGAAATCGGTACAATCTGAGCAATGGCTAGAACACCGAAGGCAGCACTTTAGTAACTGCGTTAAGGCTAATTATGTACCCTTTTAACGATTGGTGCTGACGTTCCCTGGTCTTTAGCAAACCTACAACGTTTATCACAGGTACAGAGTCCAAAGGGTTTCATTCTCAGCCTCGCTGTGGTGCTCGTTATACGTCACCAGTGTTGTAAATCCACTGAACTTATCCTCATCACTGCACGAATGCCAGTGCACAGCTTCGAAGCAAAGCACCTTGGGCTCTTCTTTACTTTTTACAAAGACTACATACGCAACATCTGATCTGAACAAAGTATGTGTTCTAGGCACCGATCTCGCAGCTTGCGAACTTACTCACTTCGATTGTAACGTACACCAATGTAACTTAAAGACAACATCTGGATTTTTCCGCAAGTTCTGCCTTATGTGTCGCTTAGTCTACGAAGGTCGTGCTTATAGAAACACTGACAGAGTCTGTGCCGTCAACACCGCGCCCAGTCTGGCTCAAGACGCTACTAGCTTCGTCAAGAGCGGGGTAGTCGTGTTTTCTAGCGTCATGCGTTGCACCCATGCGATGCCATCAGAAAATTACACAATTTTACAATTTAAGCCGACGATAACGCGCTACTTGTTAGCTCCCATATCCAAGACTTGTGCAGATTGCAACATCCTTCTTCAAAATCTTTATGAGTGGAGTCAAACCAACTTTGTAGTGACGAGCAAGAAGAAGAATACGCACTGCTGGTTCGAACGAGTAATACTCTTATGAATGGATTTTTAGTTTTGAACATAAATGCTAACAGCGTACAATGCGTCCGTGCCATAAAAACGCTAGGTATCATCTTTAAGCAAGACACATGATGGATGTATGGAAACAACTTTATTACACACACAAAAAAAAATCTTCCAGGGTGGTCCCCTACTGGTCCAGGAGTCCACGGGCTTATGCTTCACGTAAAGGCTGATTCACCAGCCATTTCTCATCTATATCAATGATATTGTAAATATACCGGGTGCCTTGAATTTGCTTTTATATGCGGACGACACCAATGTGTTCTTTTCGGGTAGGGATTTAGATGTGCTGTTCAGGGAGGCAAACAATTGGATGTTGGGCTTAACCTCATGGCTGGGAAGTAACCGGCTCGCATTAAACATAAACAAAACAAAGTATGTACTCTTTCGCTCCAAAGGTACTGAAATGTGTTCAATTCCATGTTTAAAATTTAATGGCCTGGACATACAACAGTCTTCTACTACCAGATTTCTAGGTGTGACATTCCACGAAAATCTCTTATGGAATGCTCACATCCACACACTTAGAACTGATCTCTCTCGTGCCTTAGGCATCTTAAACAGACTGAGGTGTTACCTCCCAGCTTTTATCAAACGACTGGTGTACTATTCCCTTATACATTCACGTTTTAGCTACTGCTCTCTTGTGTGGCAAACCACGACGAAAACAAATTTAGATTCCCTACTATCAATACAAAAAAGAGCAATACGCGCTATCAGTAACTTAGAGCTGTCCTCTAGTTGTGCGCCCTACTATAGATCGCATGGAATACTCCAAATGCCTCAGTTCTACAAATACAGACTAAGCCTGGAAGTTTACCGCCAATACCGGTTGGATAAATCTACCTTTGAAACAAGATACCAGGAGAAAAGAAGTTTGTACGATTTAAGAAAGAGCATCATAGTCAAGCCCCGAGCTCGAACAAACTATGGACATCAAAGATTAAGCTGTCAGATAGCAGATTTATTAAACAGCTATCCCGTCATTCATGCCCTATTAACCGAAAATCTTTCATTAAGCAGGTTTAAGAAAAAACTGAAGGGATTATTCTTAAAGGAAGACTAGTGTGTTATGTTCATGTTTTTCTTCTTGTTTTCAATTTTATGTTCCATGTGCTTCAAGTTCGATAGTTTACATGTATTTTATGTTTGGAAGTGTTTTGTTAACATGCATTGCTAGTAGAAGTTGCTGCACTTATTCTTGTACTCCGTTCCTGTACATATTCTTGCACTGTAAAAAAAATATAAGGGGGTTGGGGGATACAGTTTCATCTAAGACATTTCTCTGCATGTAAACTCTGTTGAAACTCTGCATGAGTCTCAAACCGCTGCTTGCCACAGGGTGGCGTGACCTCGTCAGGCACTTTTCCGCCTTTTGTCACGTCCCCCAAGACAATAGTTTTGTATTATTGTCTTGAATAAAAAATGATTGATTGAAATGATTGATTGATTTCTGGCCGGCGGGCTGAGCGGTCCGTAAAGCACCCTCCCAGGAAGAATGAGAGGGATTGGGGATGGGGGGTACTACCTTTGGGGGCACGCCACAGGTGGTACAATCAGGAGGAAAAGTGGGGTGAAAGCATGAGCGACGGTGGGGTGAAATAAAGCAGCCTGTCTGTAATTGTCGCCATGTGTTGCTGGATAAGAGCAACAAGGTACTCTGGGATGGTGGCAGTGTCATGCGGCTGAGTTTGTAGAATGTGGTGATTGGATGATATGTAGAGAGGACCGATGGGGCCTCTTGCGCAGGGTTGGGTGCCTGATCATCCGGAGTCCAGGAGGACACACATCATGAAATAGACACATGGGCACACTCAAAAACTTTCAAAAGCTCCCGGTGTGATGAGCACATTCCGGCGTATGCTTCTTTACAAAATCAAGCTGTTTGTTTACAACTCTCCTTTTTCTAGTCATTTAAATTATGCTCTCCTTGTATGGGAAAGACAACACTAACAATCGTTATTGTGTTACAGGCCCCGCAAAAAAAGGCAAGGTACATTATAACGAACAGCCCCTGGGATTCTCCTGCAGTATGTTTATTCGCGGGGCTTGATATCATGCCAGTCCATTAGGTGTTCATATGCACCTTGATTCTATCGTACTACTTCAGATGTCAGTGCACGTTAAAGTACCCCAGGTGCTTTGAAATTATCCGGAGCCTCCACTACAGTGTCCCTCATAGCCCGAGTCACTGTGGGGCATTAAAACACATAAACCATCATCCTATTCGTCTTCAAAGCATGAAGTCTGCTACTGATAACTGCTCAAAGAAATGACAGAATTAAAGGAAAACTATCAGAGTCGGCTCACAACGCGCCACACTGGAAGAAGGCCGCGTTTGGCAGATTCCACTATATATGGTCATCAGAGATTACAACATTAGTTAGTTATCTTACTTAATAAACTGAAAACAGCAAACATTCACACTTACACACTACATTCTCGTTCTTGGAGACTGTGCTGCATCAGATATGCTTCCACCATGCATTAGAGTCGTCCCTTCCAAACACACCTGTTTGAAATGTTTATTTTTTCGCCTTTTTAGTTGCTGTTGTACAGGACAGTATGCTACAGAATAGCTGTATGTATGATGCTGTTGTGGAATGTATTGGTATACTTTCGCATGGCTAATTAGCACGTGCTACCTATGTTCTTGCGAACAGTTGGTAAAATTATTAATTTGCATATTTAAAAAAACATTGCTGGGGTTTAACTCCGCTTAAACCGATGTGTGACCTGGAAAAGCACAGTGACGCAAATGATGCTGCCACAAGCGCACCATAGCAACGGGATGTCGCAAATCTCAAAGCTGTGAACTAATTCTTCGAGATGACCCGGGGAAAAATTCTTTGGAATGATGCTCATCAAAGTTGGGGCCGCCATCATGTCGGGTACATTAAATAATAGCTGGACATCTATTTTGGTCCAAATCGGCCGAGATCAAATTTCGGGAATGAGCAGGGCCAAATTTTTGAAATTGCCCGGGACAAATCTGGAAGTCGTTATCTTTTCGGGCACGCTCAGTTACGGTTGGATATCAGTTTTTGTTCAAATTGAACATAGCTTAATTTCGGGGGTGGCCGGTTACGAATTATTACCGCTTGGCGCCACAGTTGCTATGGCAAAGTGCAATGGACAAGCAAGATGCAAGACACACAAGCAAGGTTTTTGCTTGGCTGTGACGATCGTACGAGTGTTTCGCACAAACACGTCTGCGCTCTCTTTAGCCACCACTAAATCCTTCATTTTCATTTTTTTTCCACAAAGAAAACCATTAATGGGAGTGCTCACGCTGATCTATGCCGTTTGTAACCGCTGCAGTTTGTTTTGCTTCTGTCGCTGCATGTGTTCCCTCTAAAGCCAGCAGCCTCGTTGGCTTACAGTGTCAAACAGTATTAGTCTCGTACTCCGCAAAATCCCATTACCTGCTCGAAACGACAGCGCAAAGAGCACAATTCAAACCACCGCCAGCAAAAGCCAGAATAGCCAACTAGTATAATATCCCCAATGTCAGGGTTATATGGCCTCGATCAACATCGAGTACCTCAATGAATGGACCCACGAGCTTAAATAGGACGTACAAAGCCACACCAAAAACAGAGAAGCGGTGAATGAGCAGCGCGCGAATGATCCCAACCTAAAACACTTGAGGGAGGCGCGTCTAAGGCTGCAAAAGACCTGGAAGTCGCAGAATCAAAATTTGAGACTGAGAAAGCGCACAGCCGAGCTAGAAAAGCAAATTTCCGAATACACCACGGAGCTAGAAAGACAACGATGAGGACAAGTATGTGATCGGACAAGCGGTCAACTCGGCAGCCGAAATACTTGGTTCATGCTGCGACAGCGCCTTGACCTCACTCAGTAATAGTCAGCCCAGCGAAACAAATTCATTCAGATCGCGCATCAACACGATGGTGTGGTGGAGGATCTCATAAAGAGCCTCAAAGACCTCAATACACATCCGATGCGCAACCCGTAGCCATCGTATGAAGGTGAAGAAAATTCTGAACTAGGCCAGGAATTCAATGTAGTAGAGACATGGCAAGCCCTAAGAGAAAACCATGTCAGCGACTGGCCCCGATGGCAAGATTAACAATAATTTTCCTTGAGACCCATTTCACCATTGCGGACTTGCGCCGTATCACTGGAATATATCATTTCCAAACACATCTTCGTTTTTCTTGATAGGAACAAACTAACTGATATATGGCAGCACGGGTTTCTAAAGAGGCTGTCTACAGCAACCCAACCACTTGAAACAATTTATGATCTCGCTGCAACATTAAATAAGCATAGCCAGGTCGACATTATATTTTTAGACTTCAAAAAAGCTTTCGATCCCGTGTCTCATCCCAAACTATTGTTAAAAGTAAAATCGCTACTCAGAAATGATACTCTGTTAGCGTGGATAGAAGCTTATCTTATCTCTCGTGCCGTCGTCAGAAAGTAAAGGTTGTTAATGTATTTTCCAGACCTGCTAAGTTGAGTCCGGAATTCCTCAGGGATCGGTTCTTGGACTCGTGATTTTAACAGGGGTTTCACAGGCAATGACTTTAATAAAGTTTAAAAAAAGAGTGGTCCAAGAACCGATCCCTGAGGAATTCCGAACTCAACTTAGCAGGTCTGGAAGATACATTAGCAACCAATTCGCCCAATCCTCAGTTCTTCTGCAGTTTTTAAGCAGGAGTAGGCGTACATGACATACATAGCATCACGAAGCTTTCATGCACGCGATCATAAACTTATGGCTAGAGACAAATCAGCTGACACTAACCGAGCTGTAAGTTAATTGCAAAGCAAAAAAAAAAAACATATTGCAGGACAAAGGAAAGACACATGACAAATACATGCCAAATTAGAATAAAGTCAATGCAACTTGACATCACGCTTGAGCCAGAAAAAAATATTGGCAGTGGTTTAGCTCTGGTTAAACCTGGAGGATTGCGAAAGCAACGAGGAGAGAGAGACAATGGAGAGCGCGCGGCAGCGGCGGCGGCCCGGCACGCTAGCTATGCGCCGCTACAGCTTAAAGCCTGGCTTTCAGGCTGGCACTATTCTTCGAAATAGATAAGAAAATAAATAAAACCTTTGGAAATCTCGACCTTACGCCGGTTACGGCCCTTACTACCGTAATCAGCACGCATTCGGAGAAAGGGGATATTCCACAATAATGGAGACCTGCCAAAATCACAGTAATCTCGAAACCAGGAAAGGGGATGGACATGGAAAATCTCAGACCAATCTCCCTTACGTCATTTTTAGGTAAGCTCATCGAGCACAAGGTCTTGAAGAGGCATCAGGTGTAAGCGGAATACTACCTCCTCAAGGCGGAATGATAGGCTTCTGAGCGCTTCTCTCAATACAGGACATTAGAGCTCCTGATTAGCGAAATCAACCTGCGTAGCAACACTGTCACGGCAGTCTTAGGCTTCGATCTGCATAACGCCTTCGGCAATGTCACGCATGAGAGTATACTCACCAACCGTTCCCAGCTCAATCCGGGCCGCAGAAAATACAACTACGTCCGATCTTTTTTAATGGAATGAACGGCTGAGATCTAGGCCGGAGGCACGAACTCAGATACCATAAGCATGGGGACCCTCTGAATACTGCTGGGCTCGCTTCTGTTACCCTTCCTTTTCAACCTGGCCTTTATAGACCTGCCAGCTAAACTAAGAACTGTGCCTAATCTCAGGTTCCCATTATACGCGGATGACATCGCTCTATGGAGTGCCAAATTTCTAGATAGCGACAATAGCCTCCTGTGCTATTTATTGTCTTAAGTAGATTAGCGCAGCGAGATGCGGAGCTACTAGAGGGGTTGTATATATTGGATACTAATTTGAATGATTATTTTGTAACATCATTCGGTATGATTTCTATAGTGACGTGTGCTACCTCGTGTGTGTGGTCGTGTATTGTGTGACTGAGTGTTATGACTACTTGCTACTTTCTAGAAGAATATGACAGCAATTAAGTCTGTTTCGGCACATGACCCACTTTATTCTCAAGTCTGTTTCGCCACATCACCGACTTTATTCTCGTTCTTGCACCTGCGTCTCCGTCTTCTGAGCAGACGGCTGAGTTAAAATTTGCAGTCAGGAGCCAAGACAGGGTACGCGGCTGAGGATTCCTGACTGCATCTTTGAAATTTTAGATGGCTCTTTAGCATTTTTAGTGCATGTACACTACGTCTGTTTAATAATTCCTTTGCGCTTACGGCCATCATTATACGCCATGAACCGTATCATGTTTCAACTTTGAACCCTTATGTACAGTGTTTGTCAAAAGTTTAGAGAACAGGGGGTTCACTTATAAGCTTTATATTGGGACTCCAGGAGCATTCGTGGAAGTCCTGCCTATTGCAGGAGGCAGTAGTAGAAATCTCACATTCAGGAAATTTGGAGCGCTAGAGATTCATTAAGAACGACACAGTATAGCTCAAAAGAAAACCCCCTGGGCTCCAAACTTTTGATAAAGGCTGTACCTCCGTAGATACTACATTACAACACTGGAGACCTCGACCCACAGGACATGTCATGGAACTGAACTGAGCGCTAATCGTGCGCTTGGCGGTCTTTGGCCGAAGATGCCGATGCGCCATGAAAATGCGTCATCATCAGCATAGATCCCATAATTCCCACAGATGTTGTCGAAGATGGCTCGGGCTTTCACCGTCTTCACCTGCCCTTGTTCGTATGCCAGTACTCTAGTACACTTGTAACCAAGTCTGGGACGCCGTTTCTTTGCGCAGCATGCCTGGCCGGCTGCTGGTGCTCGCGCCCCTGGCGTTGCTGCTCGCACCCGTGCCGGCGCTTGCGGAGAGAGCTGATGGGCGCCGAAACCAAGGTGAGAGCACAGCGTTAAAGGGACAGGGAGGACAAAGGGAAGTCGACCTGCATCGACTACATCGATACAGTCCCGCGTTGGAGTCTCAGAAAGACCATCGTCGTCGGAAACGGAACCTTTATAATTGTACTTCTTGACGGAGACATCATGAACGCTTTGGTAGTGGCCACAAACAACGCGCTGAAACCGACAAAAAACTTTACTAATAGGAATGCGTTGCACATTGATCCAGCTAAGAAAAAATTGTTGTTTCCAGAGGCAAAAACAAAAGTTTATCTCGCCAAGAATATATTCCTTCTGAGTATCGCATCAGAAATCGTGCCTTAGCTTAAATAATTTGATAAAAGATTTAATGAAAGAACATCCTGGGAATACCTTGTTGTCTTCCAAGTAAATATATGCTCACATACTATGGGCCTTCTTTATTGGAACTGTGAGATGCTAGAACGGCGCGTAATGGTAATGTTAGAGCATTTATTGTTTTAATGTGATGTCATCTATTGCCATTTAATTGTTGGGGTAAAAAATGCAAATATTCTTTAAAAACAACATATATTAAATGCATTACAGAAAAAAAAACTGAATTTTTAAATCGTTACGCAAGAGAGAGAGGGAAAAAACATTTAATGTCGAACAAAGAAGGTGCGCGACCCAACACCCTCGGCCGCAGGCCGTGGATGTCAGAGGGAGACACCGCCTTGAATGCTGACCGGGATGTGTTCCTCGGCGGCCTCCTCAGCCAGTCAGACGAGTTTCCGCTGGGTCTCGGAGTCCGAGCTGCTGCGTTGCTGTCAAAGTGGTATCCGTAGCTATGCCAAGCTGTGAAACAGCAGCGTTAGTCCTTCAAAATGAAGTAAATGGATTAGGGCGACACATAAGCTCTGCCTTAAAAGTATCACCTACAGCTCTAATGGTTATGTGCTGCTTTCTTAATTAGTACCACTTTCTGATTACAACCCCCCATTCCGTACATCAATAGGCGCACTAGACCACGTGATACACCGCAGGACACACAAGGTCTCTCTTCAACTACGTTGAACAGGCGTCCCTAAATTGTATAACGATACCATGTCTGACTTGTAGCCTGAGAGTCATGGGTTCGATTCCAACCAATTATTTCCGTTCAATGTATACAATTTACATACAGAGATGCCGAAATGACATCTCAGTAATGATACAACATAATATCCGGGATTTGAGTCGAGTTTTAATCGCTTTTATTCCACAGCTCAACGTGTGACGTCGCAACCCTGTCGGCCAGCCCTGAATGTTTGTGACAAAGCGCACGGCTTTTTCTCCGAATGCGCGCTCTAACGCTGTTGAGCTAAAAAATGACGGAGGGCACTTACGACTGCTGACGTTTTTTAACCGCGAAAGCGTTGATTATTAAATTTTGTAGTTTTCCTTCCTTTCTAATGACGCGCCTACACAATGTAATCAAGTCGTAAGACCATAAAAGGCTTTACAAGGCTTTCGCCTTAAAAGCGGAATGTAGGTATCGCCACCACCTTGCGAATTTGAGAGTAAAACCAGCGCGTCCAGACAGACCTTATGTACCGATCCCGGAGGCTATTATGCACGGCTATTCAATTCAAGACAGTTGCAGCCCGTCCTTTTCTGTAAGGACGTCTAGAGTTTGAATGGACTGGCGAGATCTTTAGCGACGTGGCGCACGAATACACCTTAGCATTTGTCGTCAACTGGGGGCCTCTACCCCGAACTCAGATAAGCCAGCATAGTATCCGATAATGAGATTACCTCTCAGTATAAACAAAAAAGTCAAATCTCCGAACCACACAAATAATTAAGCAAATCGCGGCAAGTCACCTGGAGGCAACTCCAGACAGACACATCCTTTAACCAGTACATGCACTCAAAATGGCTCCCCGATGAGTTCAGCCCCGTCTGTTCTCCTTGCGGGGACCGACAAGGCAACACTCCACACATGTTATGCTTGTACAATCGAGGTAAACAGCGATAGGGCCTGCAACTCTCCGACCAATCACAGTGGGAGGCTGCTCTGCTCAGCTTGGACCCTGAAGTTCAGCGGTTCACGAGAAGGGCCTAAGAGGTGGCCAGAAGTCCGGCATATTGGATGTCCACCATAGAGATGGAGGTCTACCCCTTTTCATGACCCCGATCTTTCTCAAAATAAAGTTGCTCTCTATTTCTCTCGACAAATGAGTCTTTTAAGGCGAGACAAACGACAACTTACGCGGAGGGAGCGAGAGAATCAAATGTTTCTGAGAAAATAGGGATATCCTCAGCATCCCTATAAGACACCCACCCCAGAGCGAAAGTGGCACTCCCAGGAAAACTCCTTCCACCTACTGTTGCTAACCGCTGTAGGAAACATTTCGGTAATGCCTTGTGAGACCCAACCGTTACTATACGGACATAATAAAAGTGTCCTAACCTAGCAACAACCATCTTTCCAAATTCCGTGATTCTAACCGGAACTATGAAAGCGGCTGGCGCACCTTGTGCAACATTTTAACGCTAAAACAGCTGAGAAGTGCGAAGCTATTCTGGGGCATTGAAACTGGGGATTGTGGGTTCATATTTGCAGAGGTGTTGTCGCACAATGAAAGACAAGGGACGGACGCATGAAACTAGGGAAGCGGCAAAAATAGCTACACTGGCAATAGTTTGGGTGAGCCTTCCACCCACTTGTCTCATTGAGCACTTGCCGTCCTTCTTTCCGATTCCCGCTTGTCATTTGGTGCCGCTGCAATGCGGCGTGTACAATTACCTGTGCATTTCCTAAATGAAGCCGTATATAGGAGGTGCGTCTCCACCGTGACTACGGACAACTTGAGACCCATCTCACTGACGTCATTGGTGGGAAAGGTCATGGAGACGATGGTACGGGATCGCCTCTCTCCATACATGGCGGGTAAGGGCTTCATTGCAGGCACTATGTGCGAGTAACGTCCGCACATGTTTGCACAGGATGTCCTACTCCAGCTACACCGGGATATAATACGACCCACAGCCATGCAACAAAACGGCAAGGCCGTTCTGGCCCTCGATCACAAGGGGGCGTTTGACAATGTTAAACATGGTAGCATACTCTCTAACTTGAACACCACTAACTGCGGAGCGGAGGTCTTCACCTGTGTTAGAGACTTTCTCACTGCACGTCAGGCACTCCTCCGGATCGAGGACGAGGAATACGGCCCGTACGCTACGGGTGCGCGGGGTACACCACAGGGGGTGGTGCTATCGCCACTCCTTTTCAACATCGCTATGGTGCACTTCCCCGGCCGGCTGGCTCAGATGGAGGGCATAAAACACGCGCTCTACGCAGACGATATTACAATCCGGACCACCAAGGGGAGCCTTGGGGAGATGGAGGTTCGCCTTCAGCTGCAGGCCGCCTCCATAGTCAATGCATATGCTGCCGGCTGTGGTCTCCAATGTGTTCCCGCAAAATCAGAGCTTTTATATGTCAGGGAAAATCACAAGGACAACACTTATCTACAAATCTCTCTGTCGGGTGGTCCCATCAGAGAAGTGGCAAAGTTCTGTATCCTGGGTCTGTTCATCAGTAACAGGCTTAGGCTGGGCTCTGCTATAGCGAAACTCAAGCGCATAGGCGAACAGGTACAGCGCATGATCCACCGCGTTTCCAACAAGCAGGGTGGTCTGCATGGCAGGGACGCGTTACGGCTCGCCCATGTCTTCGTGACCAGCCGGATCCTCTACGCCGTGCCGTACCTGCGCACCACCAAACAAGAAGACGAGCGCATTGACGCCATCATCAGGAAGGCAGCAAAGCGAGCACTAGACTTCCCGGTGGCTACAGCCAACGACAAACTGAAGGAGCTGGGGGTTGTAACCTCCTATCATGAGTTGAGGGAGACCCACCTCGTGAACCAATATACGCGGCTCACGCAGACGGCTCCTGGGCGCCGCCTGCTAAACCGCTAACACATCGAACTCACATGCATACCAGAGGGGACGGAGAACGTCCCGGTCCTGTAGCACAATATGCTCTGGTCGCTCCTCTCCCGCGAAACATGGACGTGACTTCACATGAAGGCAGACGACAAGCGCGGGTTTACACGGTTGGGAGGCTATATGGATCTAAACAGGGCGTCTGCAACGTGGTTATCACATGGCCGTCGCCCGCGGGATTCCTCACGGCTGTCGTAGTCCAACGGGGAATGAATGTCGATGGGCTATCTTTTCGGGCCCCGAATTCAAAGCGAGAGAAGGAAGTTGCAATAGCTCTCACTGCTGCCGATCCAACACCGAGAACACTTGTCACAGACTCTCACCGGGCCTGTGAACACTGTCTTGCAGGGAAAATATCTCCTCTTGCCTCCCAAATTCTCACACGGGCTCCCACCGATCCAACTCGCACAAACGTAATCTGGGTTCCTGGACACCACGGTCCACGAGGCAGTGAGGCCGCTAATGCCGCCGTCCGAGCGCTCACACACCTGGCTCCTCATCCTAGATCTCCTGGCTGAGATGCTCATAAACCGCTTCTGCGTTTCCGCGAAAATCTTAATTCATTACTGCGACAGCCACCGCCTTTACCCGGCACCTGCGAAGGGGCTGAGTAAGACAGAGGAGCGAACTCTGCGGCGCCTGCAGACAGGAACTATTCTGCCCCGCCACCTTCCAAACACTTTGATCGAGACATATTTGGGCGCTGCCCGCACTGTGGAGAGATCTGCGATATCTTTCACATGATGTGGGCATGTACTCAAAACCCTCAGCTTCCCGCTCCCCCATCTCCCACACGGGAGGCATGGGAGACTGCCCTCCTCAACTGCTCCACACTGAGTCCCAAAGGGCTCTAGTAAATCGGGCGCGATAAGGGGCCTCGTCGTGCCGTGTCCCGGACTAAGGATACCGACCATGCAGCGGGGCTTTCTGACCCCCATACTCTCTAAAATAAGTTCACCACTACGAACACCACTACCTTTGTGTGATAGCCTTCCTCGATAACTGTCGAACATCCGCTGTGTAATCTTCGATGTGGTTCTGATTTTTGTTTGTTGTTTTGGTTTTGTTTCGTTCCCTATATATTTCTCGTGGTTTTTCAATAAAATTCAGTTGCTAGACAGCGCCCGTGTCGTGTTCTGTTTCTTTGGTCCCTTGTCCGTTTTGCGCTGGTCCACAATATGAACTACCTTTGTCCCTTGCCTTATATGTTTAACTGGGTTTTGCACCTATTTTTGTGCAATCATATTCGGTAGTACCCAGATGGCGCAGCGCATCTTTAGCAAAACCTCCTCTCCATGCATTGCCCTTTAGCCGCAGCAGGCGTGGTGCCGGGCGCCATCATCGTGGATGTGCGGCACGGGCTGCTGCTGCCGCAGGGCCGATCGCGCGAGGAACTGGAGCCCGTGATCCGTGACAGCCTGCGCATCTTGGACCAGTACCTGCACGCCACCGCTACCGGGCCCGGAGGCGCCGCAGAGCTGAACGCGCCGCTGCACAGAGTCAAGCGCAGAGTCAAGCGCAGGATCAAGCGCAGCGCGCCGGGCCGCTACGCGCTCAACGCATTCGCCATCAATCCGCAGCCCACGAACGCGTCGGCAGGCGGCGGCTACTACACAGTGTTCGCCCGGGTCTCGGAGGCCATGCTACAGGACCTGATGGGCCAGCGACCTCCGCCGCCAGAGGGTCACCGCCATGAGCCGCCCAGTCAATACTCGGGACAGCTATTCAACTACGTGGTCAACGCGACCGCCAAGCAGCCGACGCCTCTGCGGCCACCCGCGCAGGTATGTTTTTTTACTGTGCGGGAACGTTTTAACCAATATCAATGGAAATACGAGGCATCATGTTTAAGGCTACCCCCCGTTTACAGATATTCGCTTTCTGCACTGATTCCTCACAAACTTCACCACGTGGATTTTGTTCATATAAACCAATCAATCTTTTATTTTTAACTCCAGGTTGAAAAAAAGAAAACAGTCGCAGACTGCTTGAGAGTGCCGGGACCCCCCCCCAAACATCAGCAGACAGCAAATTCAGAAATAGGTGTACACATAAAATTGAAATCAAAACCTTCCAGGCATTTGTTTCCTAATAAAATGAACAATATTCTTCTAGTTATTTCCCTCTCGTGATCTGGATCAGCTGTCACTACCTGCCCTAAATAGACATATTCTCTTACTACTTCAAGCACATGGCTACCAATTGCGAACTGCAGTTCCCTTGCTAGGCTGTTGAACATTACTTTGGTTTTCTGCATGTTAATTTTTAGCCCCACCGTTCTGCTCTGCCTGTCTAATTCATTGATCATGCTTTGCAGTTCATGTCCTGAGTGACTTAGCAAGGCAATGTCATCAGCGAATCGCAAATTACTTAGGTATTCTCCATTAACTCTTATCCCCAACTGTTCCCATTTCAGGCCCCGGAATACCTCCTTTAAACGGGCAGTGAATAGCATAGGTGAGATCGTGTCTCCCTGCCTGACACCTTTCCTTATTGGAATGTTATTACTGACTTTATGGAGAACTATGGTAGCTGTGCAATCGTTATAAATATCTTTCAATATGGCAGGCTATCTCAGATCATGAATGGCAGTTTACCAATATCCCTCAAGAGAAAAGTATACAACAGGTGTATCTTACCGGTACTCACCTATGGGGCAGAAACGTGGAGGCTAACAAAGAGGGTTCAGCTTAAGTTAAGGAAAACGCAGCGAGCTATGGAAAGAAAAATGATAGGTGTAACGTTCAGAGATCGGAAGCGGGCGGAGTGGGCGAGGAAACAAACGCGCGTTAATGACATCCTAGTCGAAATCAAGAGGAATAATTGGGCTTGGGCAGGGCATGTAATGCGAAGGCAAGATAACCGCTCGTCTTTAAGGGTAACGGAGTGGATTCCAAGAGAAGGCAAGCGTAGCAGGGTACGGTAGAAAGTTAGGTGGGCGGATGAGATTAAGAAGTTCGCAGGAATACGATGGCCGCGGCTGGCGAAGGAAAGGGTGAATTGGAGACACATGGGGGAGGCCTTTGCCCTGCAGTGGGCGTAGTCAGGCTGATGATGATGATGATGATGATGAAAATGAACACTATAGCAGGGAAGCAACACCAGAAGCACAGAAAAAAGAAATGATATACAAATTCAGATAATGATAATGCTTGTAGACTTTAAAGGCGTACACTGTAAGGATGTGACCAAAACAGCAAAAATGATTGCCTTCAAGCTTTCGCACAGCAGTCGCGAGTTCGTTTCCGAGTAAAAGTGAAGAATTGAATACATAGTTTTTCGTGTTTATTTAGTACAAAGGAAATCTGACACGCAAGTGACTGGAGTAAGGATCCGGCACGACATCGGCGACCAGATACTTACTCCAATCATTGCAAGTATCCAATACGGGTTTCGGACGCTGTTCGAAAATCACTTCTTTGGGTAGTTAAACCACAAGACTTCTTCAAAAAAATTCAAAAAGTTCGCCTGAGATGTAGAAGGAGTAAGAACAAACGGAATTCTAAAATAGTCATCACATTGATCATGTCAAAATCAATAAATAATTGGCCAGTTGGGTGCAGTAGAAATTTAGCGCTGTGCTTTACTTTGCATATGAAGAATAATGTGCAGATTTCGAACAATGGTTGTAGCCCAAACAAGCGTGCAGTAATTCTTGCGAGGCGTAAGAAGAGCGTAATAAATTTGCAGTCTGGCTTTTACTGGTAGAAACTTCTGGCAGCAGGATATTGCACCTGCTGCTGGTGATAGGTATTTTCATAATGCTTTGACATAGAAAGCCCATGTCATATGAGCTGAGAAAGTTACGCCCAATACTTTGTCAACTACTATTTCTATCTCCAGTTAATCAAACGGAACATCTGATCCGCACAATCGCGAATGAACACAGAGGGGTAAAGGAAGCCGAAACCAGGAGACTAGTGCAGGCCTTGATTCTGAGTAGAGCTATTTGCTCGACCCCGTACCATTGTCTCAATGTCAAAGAACTTTTGCCGATATCATGCCATCTCATTCTATTTTATCAATGTGGTTTTTCTCTGTGTGAGCCATTTCTATTTCTAGTACCCTTTTTGATGCCATCTCGTCCACTGCCCAGTTTTCCGCCCTTGCACGCAATAGCGCTCTTCGGTATCTTTCTTCTTTAATCAGCGCAAGCTGCCCTTTTATTTTTCTAATATCTTCTATCCATCTGCCGGGTACCTTACATTCTTCCTCGTGTAGTGTTCCCAGCAAACCTTTTAGTTGGGTTTCTTCAATTTTTTTTCCTCGTACCGCAGGCAACTGGACCTATCAATAGCTTTTATTTTAATTAGTTCCTTGCACGTCTCCCACTGCTACCAGATTTCGTGCTATGTCCCCGACCTCACTTTAATGTGTTCATTCGATACAATACGTTGAAACCACTGAGCAATGTTGTTCCGTTTCCATAACTCCCAGCTAAGTGCATTGTTTCATTGTTTAGCGCCGAACAAGCATTTCACCAAGCAGTGCACCGTGAATAACATGGCACAACCTGGTATTTATTTGTATGGAAATCAAATCCAGCGACACAAATTCTCTCACGACGCGCGTCTCGAACCCTGGAAGTGCGTCTACTATACGGCATTCTCACCACCCAGGCACTCGGGCACATCTTCCCTATTCCACTCGTTTGTTAACTGACACAACACCTCAGTCTGTGAAGCCGCGTGTGCTGGCCTTCTCCTGGGCATTCAATACGCAGTTTAAATCACCCAGCATTACTACCTGCCTTTACGTACTTGATTGTTGCATAACATTCTCGAAAAATACTGCTCTTTCCTCAAAAATGTTAGGAGGGCACACACAAATAACGCGCCCCTCAGCATTGCTGTGTGCACAGTCGGCTACTGCACACCGCCCTGACAAGCATGAGTAATGAAAAAAGTTGCAAAAAGATTTGCCGGACTAGTCGGTTCATTTCTGAAATAAAGGGTTAGGACACAAGGGAGACACATTCACGACACTTGGAAGCGCAGACTGACAAGTTCATTTTTCAGGAACACGCAAGCCGCATTTAAGCGCTCGAATTTCTTGTGCAATGTACCGGCTTGTCACAGAGAGCGCTTAAATACGGCTTAATCTCCTTTGCGAGCGCGCAAAAGAACATACACCTGTTCTTATCGCGCATTGTGTACGCATAGGCACTGTTCGGCTAACGATCATCTCATTGTCCGTGCTTGCTTTAGAAGACCATCGGTACGGGCCCATCGTGCTCACTGTGACCTGCCTGCAACATGCCAAGTGGCAGAAAGGAACGTCCCTACAGTGTTACGTATACGCCACCCAGTTCCTGAAGGCCTAACATAATGTTATGAGCTGTTTCTGACAAAACATGACATGAGCCCTTTCTTTGCGGCATGTATTTTTGTATCCGAGCCTCAACACTAGCCTTCGGGTATGGGTGCAGACATCGTTTGCTAAACTGTGTGGCAGAAGTAGAAATGGTTGGTTGGTTTATGGGGTTTAACGTCCCAAAGCGGCTAAGGCTATGAGAGACGCCGAAGTGGAGGGCTCCGGAAATTTCGACCACCCGGGGTTCTTTAACGTGCAACAACGTAGTCATAGCGCGGGAAACAACACAGGACAAAGAGGAGACGGGACAAGCGCTAACTTTCAACACAGCGGATTTATTGCAGATCAGGAGCGTATATACACTACAGATACGGCAGAAAGAAAAATAAAGAAGAAACATGAAGGACCATAACAAAATGCCACATGTCGTCATGCCAAGAACTCGAGCTCTTTCTTCGATAACGCCACAGACGCTCTGCTGACGAATTGGTCTCCTGCCCGTGCTATCTCACACGCTTCCTTGATTTCTCTAGCTAGATAGTTTCGGTGCCGATACATAATGACTGTCTTGTCTAACAGGGCCGGTGTTATTTCCTGTGCTATGATTGCACTGTTGCAATGAATTTCCAACCTGCTCAAGCCTATTCTGTTCTTTAACGTGCACTGACATCGCACAGTACACGGGCCTCCAGAATTTCTCCCCCAAAGAAATTCAACCGCCGCGGCCGGGATCGAACCCGCGTCTTTCGGGTCAGCAGCCGAGCACCATAACCACTGAGCCACCGCGGCGGCCCAGAAGTAGAAATCAAGTTCCACTCATGCTAGCGCTCACTGGTGGCTGCGTGGTTTTTAACCGGATTCAGAGAAATGGATGCGTTCCTTTGGTTTACTCTCGTGTAAGCTTATCCTTGTGTTTGGTAACTACTTGGCTGTTTTTGAATTCTGAGTAACATGAACAGTCACGACAGTGAATACTTATGTGGCGGGCCGCGTTCTTACTGCAGGCGGCGCTGGTGTTGCCAGCGGGGGCGGCGTCCAAGAAGGACGAGACGGCGCGGCAAGGAGTGAAGTGCATTTACCGCAAGAACTCGGTGCTCTGCTACCAGTCGCCGTGAGGGCGCAAACCCCGGCCCCGCCGGCAATGCCGCAGCCAAGGCGACGCGCGTTCGCAAATGAAAAATTCCAAAAACCGGCGTACATGCTTTATTCACTCCCATTGCCTCAGGAAGACACGAAGCTACTTAATAAGACACACAGAAGCCTTTGAGAGGAGACCTTTTGGTGCGATTGCATTTACAGTGGCCAAATTCCCCTCAATTAGACGTTGTTTGCTTCTTTCTATGAAGCCTTCTTTGTGGCAGGCTGTCGACCTGCCCCGCGGGTAACTGCACAGTGTCCTCTCAAAGTCTGTGGAAGGATTTGGAGCAGACTAGAAATCTCAATCAGAATGGCCATTGACAAGATTGATGAACAAAGAATTGAGATCGGTTGTACCCAAAAAAAAGTCATCACTAAAGGGAAAAAATAGTATGCAGCTACAACTTGCAGCGAAACCAGAAACGCAGAACGAGCTCAAGTCAGATACCTCACCGCAGGGTTGGCGAACAATGTGAAAAAGAAGTATTGCAGTTTAACAAGCATATTTTGACACATACGCGCTAGCAGTGTACGCTTACAAAATGCTTTGAGTTTACACTAAAACAGCATATTTTTCTACATAAAATGGGAAACTAAAACCATATACCTTATGCATTCCGAATTTTTTGTTGGTGAGCACAACTTGGTTTTTTTTTTGGTTAAGAAGATATTAAAGCGTGCAAAAAGTTATGAAGACAATGAGTACATTGGTTTTCAACGGAGAACCATGTCCAGTACACTGCCCATGGAAATCCATTTTTTGTGCTAGGAGTCGCACATTTTCATTCGTACTGGAAGAATTGTCGCTGCTTTCTTCGCTATTAAGCACAGACTCTGGCTGGATTTATTCCGCTTCGTCGCCTTGGTCGGAATCGATATCAAGGTCTGACTCGTCTCCAAACAAAAGTTCCTGGATTTCCTCATTAGTGAGCGTGTTTTCTGGAAATAAACAACCAAATGGTGCTCAAAATCTTACTACTTGCCTGAAAAATTGACATCAGGATGTTTATGCCATGACATTGGGAGTTCTGTAATTTTGGAGCCAAAAAATATTGAAAATCAAACATGACCCGCTTGCGCGCCGATTTGAACAGTACGCGCTAATTGAATCCTAATGACCAGTACACTGGACATAAGTCATTATCGCATTGCGAAAAAACTACATATATATATGACAAACTTTTAATCACATTACTTCAAATGAAGTTTAATTAAGGCGCCCGAATTTATTTATTTAAATTGCATTAAGAGAAACATTTAAAAGAAATTACTTTCTTGAGCAGGTCACGCGCGGCGATCTGCGCGTGGAGGACGCCATTACTCTGTGCTTCCCTCCTGAGGAGATGCGACCGAAAGAAGAACTATCATGATCTAGATATTCCTCGTCTTTTCCCGAAGCAGTGGAAATAATTTTGGTTCTGATTTTGGCTTTGCTTGCTTTTTTGTTGCTTTGTTTCTTATGTGCAGTGTACTGGTCGTTGGGTGGGAAAGGGATATTAAAAAAAAAAGTGCGGTGCAGTGCTCTAATGAAGTGACTAGTGAAACTGGTCTGTTAACGCCGGCCTGAGGTCGAAACGTACCAAGCTTCTTGTAAATGTCCGCTGCATGATATTCCAGAGCGTCACTACATCTCTGCAATTGATTAAACAATGGTCATTTGTTTCTGAAGAACTACAAAAGCGGCAATTTACACTAGACACAAAAATACAATTTTCTTGACCATGTTAAACCGGCAAAGTCTCGGTGTGCAGCCTACAGAATTCCCCTCCCAATGTAAAGCTTGTTAATTACCTGTCTTTGATCAGGCCAAAACTAAAATACGCTTGTGTAGTGTGGCATCCGCATACGACATCTAAGAAGATTGAAAAAATACAAAGGAAAGCTGTTAGGTTTGTGTTCTCCAAATTTTCCCAATCTAATTCACACTCCGAAATAATGCAGGCTCACGGTAACCTCCTCCCTTTGTGTCGGCGAAAAAGTACCCATTTATATTTTCTTTCCCTGTAGCTCCACCATAAGTTGGAATTTGAACCGACACCATATCTATTCCGGCAACCCGTAATAAACACGCGACACCGTCACACTAGCCTGATAGCACCATACTTTGCACCCACAAATCTGTTCAAATTTTTATTTTTTCCCTGCAAAATAGCGGACTGAAACTCTTTGTCCCCCACGGACCAACACTGACTTTTTTGACATGAGTCATGTTTTGTAACTGAATGCATGTGTTTTTGTTTCTTTATTTTGTAAACTGCAAGTTGCCATGCGATTTTTCTGACTTACTCATTCTGTGCAGTGCCCGTCCTGCTTGAACCTATCCATGGTCTGCAGGGTGTAAATAAATAAATAAATAAATAAATAAATGAAACGGCTTTGTACACGCCGAGAAGGATATTTAGGTAGTTTTGAGTATGTCAAGGCTCGGTAAACTAAAATACACAGAATAGAACATGGGCGAAGGAAAAAGCATAAAAATGACACGCATGTGCAACCATTCCCTCGGCACTGAAAACAGGAACTCGGGTGGAAACGAACAAGTATTAAATGAACAGCCAAATACACCACATTCATTAAGCCCCGCAAACACCGACGATCACAAACATTAGAAGATACACTGAGGTTTAGCTAAACATTGACCTCTAAGAATGAACGCACTATTGAGTGTGTGAACTATAGAAGGAAACAAAGCCTAGGCTTCCAGAGCGTTCCGCCGGAAAAAGTTATCAAACCTCTTTCATTCAAAGGGCGAAAGCCACATAAAAATAGCGAGAAACTCGGGGTAAAATGATTTGTGGAAAGAATATTTTTGAGCACATAATTTTAGTTGGGCAAAATAGGTCACAGCTTTTGCCCTGCATGAAATCGAGAGACCATAGGCAGAAGATGTCTGAGCACTGCTCTGAAGAGTATGTGTGTGGTCAAGGGGATGCCTGGGTACTCCGGGTGTTCATATAGTTTTCGAGCGCAACGGCACACGTCCAAAGAAGGGAAGAAGATGGACGAGAAGAACGCACGCGAGGCTGACCAAACTTCCCTCAGCCTTGCAGGTTCACTTCTGAGGAGGTGAAACCGTATTGCAGACATCCATTCCCGGTAATGAGCAAAACATGCAGCGCGTAGCCAGCCAGTGTGCAGCAGTACTTGTCTTCACACTTGCCTTCTTCCCTTGTTTGCTTGTGTGCCGTTGCGCTGGAAAATCATATACTTAAATGTACGATACCAACTAGTTCAATAACTACGTCTACTGAAGTACTTGGATGATCTACATAACTCTGCCACACCAGCATATTAAGCTAACTTGTGAAACAAGGCGGGTGCCTGTGTATGTCGTCATGTCTTCACAAGTTAACACGCATAATCAACTAGCTCACCAAATATCTCACTGAAGTTCATATGCAGCACATGTCGATCCCCATATACCACAACCAGAGACCGGAACTGTCAGAACGATTTTTTAACAGCGCGAAAAGACGACGGCGTTTACACACACAAAAACACGAGCGCTCGTGTTGTTGTGTGTGTAAACGCCGTCGTCTTTTCGCTCTGTTAAAAAATGGATAACCACCAACTCGCCCAGCTTTCTGTTCTTGTTAGAACGATTATTCCGAGCTCCTGATTCCGAACCAAAGTGATCCATTAAACAAAAAGAAACTTTATTCGGAAAGGCTCCTGTAAGAAACCAGTGTGGGTCGTTCTGCACTTCTTTCGCCTGGTTGAGTGTTCCTATGGAGACATCCGCCACACAGGCTCGTTCTATAAAACCGAGCTGGACCTCCAGGGCAATGCTGGTGAAGGCCGCTTCCCACTGCGCAACTGGGGTGTGCAGGCACTCCGGGTTACGTATGCAGGCCCACATGGTGTGGAATAATGAAGCCCTATCCCCGCAATGTGAATGTCCATCCTCATAAGTGTTAGGACTAATTTTTCTGTTTTGATAGGTGCGGAAAGATGCCGGTGTGCACATGGTGCCAGCATGTCACCTCCTTTTTGCTGAACGTAGGATAAGGCGGAGGGTACCGTCCCCCACTGCCCCGTAAGCGCTGCAGTATTTCGCCGTAGAGTCGGGGTAGAGGATCCACGCGCCGCACTTCAGCTCCTTCTCAGTATTGTGGAATCGGGCGATGACCTTGGCCGCGCGGTTCCCGAAGAGCCCCGTGTATCCTGGTGTTCATATTATTGCAATGTGCAATGTACTTGTTGACGAAGGGCGCTTTAATACCAGGCACGAAGACAGACAAGGTCAGGCAAGCTTAGGCAGCAATGGTGACTCATCCCTGCCAGCGGGAGCACTACTTCGTCGTCGTCAGCTATGCGCCACCGGGCAGTACTAGGTTGCATTATTCCCCCTTATGAAAAAGAACAGCGTTGTCGTGATTCCAACATCGCTGTCGACGTAAGGGTAAAACTGAATATAAACGTAAAAGGAGCAAAGCGTCGCAACTGAAGCGAGCGACGACATCAACACGTTTGCCGTTACCGAGTGTAGTAAGCCGCACAACGTGCACAGTGCCAGAGCTGGTCTGTCAGCGTCGCGGTTGTGCAGCACCGTCCGGAAGCACATCATAGTTAGCATCACTAACTTTACTTTGTAAGGGCCAAAATAGCGGCAGAGTAGTTCCTCAGACAAGCATTGGCGACGGACAGGAGTGGGCACCCATACTTGGTCACGGGGTTTGTAGTCAACCTCTCGGTGGTGAAGTTTGTAGCGGCGGGCATCCGTGCTCTGCTGTTGCCCGATGTGCACGCTGGCCAGCTGACGAGCTTCTTCCGCATGTTGGGCAAATGTTGAGCGTCTAGGGCGAGTTGGTCATCTGCTGTGCACAGGAGCATGACATCAAGCATGTTCTGGACTTCAAGTCCGTACACAAGGCGATACCAACGTTTTTAGATCCCTAAAAACGTTGAGGCGATACGGGGTGTAGCACGTACTTTCCTCCAGGGGCATCTACGTACATTTACAGCAAGTTCGCAAGGGTCCTATTCCATTGTTCGGTCAAGCTATTGCTCTGCGGATGGTAGGGTGTGCCTTGCAGTTCGTTGCGCAGCTGAACGGAAAAATGTGGTCGATTAGTTGCGCTGTAAACGCAGTTCCTATGCCGGTAATCTTGTGCGATTGGGCGCCATTTCCCAAGGCGTTGTTGTTCATGAAAAACTACGCGACATCGGAAGCAGTGCCACGAGGGATCGCCTCGTTCTCGGCGTAGCGAGTCAAATAGCCTGTAGCAAATATAATCCACTTATTGCCGCCCTGAGACAGAGGGAAATGGCTGAGAAGGTCCATGCCTCTTTGGTCGAATGGAGCGCGAGGGGCTGTAACGGGTTTGAGAAACCCTGCCGGCTTAAGTGAAGGCGTCTTCCGGCGCGGGTATTCTCGGCAGCTTTTAATGTAGCCTTTGACAGCAGTATATAGTCCAGGCCAGCAGTACAAGTTCCGGACTCTGGCGAGCGTTCGTGAAAAGCCCAAGTGGCCAGACTATGGCTTATCATGGCAGGCGAAAGGAATGTCAGCATGGGGATCGGCTGGATTGATGAGAAGGTAAGGTCTATCGTGGCCTCTCGAGTTCTTGTAAAAGAGACCTTCCCGCAAACAGGAGCCAGGACATCTAGAGAAGTGGCGAGGTATAGCCGTGTCGCTTCCTTCAAGGGTGTCAATGAGAGGGCGAATGCCCGCGGCGTCTGCCTGCGACCGGGTCATTAGGTCGGAGGCGGTGAGCACCCGACAGCACCCGCTGTCGTCGTCGGGGGCTGCATGGCCAGGTTCGACTGGTGCACGCGACAGTGTTTCAGCGTCTTCGTGCTTGCGGCCAGACTTGTAGACAATAGTGATGCCAAATTCCTGGAGCCGTAAGCTCCAGCGTGCCAGGCGTTCAGATGGATCTCCCAAATTTGCGAGCCAGCATAGACAGTGGTGATCGGTTACGACTTTGAATGGGCGGCCGTATGGATAAGGTCGAAATTTCATGGTGGCCCACACGACCGCAAGGCATTCTTTTTCAGACGTGGAGTATTTGCTCTCGACGCGGGAGAGAGTGCGGCCAGGATAAGTGATAACCATCTCAAAACCCTCTGGGTGTTTTACAACGACAGAGCCAAGATCGATGTAGCGGTCTTTGGAGCACACCTCGGTATCGGCATCTTCGTCGAAGTGCGCAAGAACGGGAGATGTTCGAAAGCGCTAGCGGAGCGTAGAGAAAGCGGTATGTTGCTAGGTGTTCCAGACTAAGGAGGTGGTATTCCTGCTGAGGCACCTCAACGGCTCGGCAATCGTTGAAAAGTCCCTAGTAAAGCACCGATAATACACAGAGACCCAGGAAGCACTGGACAGCTTTATTGTCGGTACGAACGGGGAACGGAGGCAGTCTTTTAGGTGTCCGGCCGCACTCCTTTAGCGCTCATAACGTGGCCAAGAAATCTGAGCTCTTCTTGATCGAAATGCCACTTCTGGGGCTTCAGGGTAAGGTCACTAGAGCGTAGGGCTTCGAGGACAGCCCGCAGGCGCTGGAGACGATCAAATGTTTCCGAAAAAACGACGACGTCATCGAAGTAAACAAGACAGCTTTGTCATTTCAGGACTGTGAGGACGGTGTCCATCATCCGTTGAGACGTAGCTGGTTCGGAGCACAAGACAAAACGAAGCACTTTGTTTATAGAAGCCATCTGGAATAAAAAAAACGGTTTTTTCGCGGTCCCCTTCGTCTACTTCAATTTGTCAACAGCCGGCCTTCAAGTCAATGGATGAGAAGTACTTAGCGCGCCGTGATCTATCCAGCGAGTCGTCAATGCACGGCAACAGGGAGATTTCGTTTTTGGTCACACTGTTCAGTTTACGACAGTCGACACAAAACCAGAGAGTGCCGTCCTTCTTCGTAACAAAAACTACAGTTGAAGACCACGGGCTTTGGGGAGGTTCAACAACGCCACCGTCACGCATTTCCTGAACCTGCGATTGGATGACTGCCCGTTTTTTAGCAGAAACACGATAAGGCTGCTGTCGTATTGGTAATGATGCGGTCTTGCGTGATGGGTGCTTGAAGAACCTTCGAAGAGGAAGTGAATCACGGCTTGAATTTTATCAGCAGTTGCTCCAAAGCCACTCGTCGCTCCAAGGACAGGTGGCACTTGATGTCGTCGTTTTCAAGGGAGGGTTCGTCAGTTCCGGCTGTCGCGGATGCAAAACAAAGTGGAATATCGACAACAGCTTCGGCTGAAGCGATAGCTGTTCCTGGAAAAGCTGCCGGTGGTCATTAGAAAAAGCTAGTGACAAGGATCCCAGACAGGTCACCATGAAGCGTCAGTACCCTGCGAGCGGCGCAGATGCCTTGAGTCAGGAGGAGCGAACAGTTAGCCTCAAGGATTTTTTTGGAGTCATGCAAGTCGTCGCAGGCGACGTTAGCCGAAACACTGCTCCGTGGTGGCAACTTGGCACTGTCTACAAAAAAGGAAGAGCGGCACTGCAGTGCAAGAGCTGACGAGGTGGGACGCTTTACTGGTCGAAACGGTGGTGATTCGTTGACGGATCTAGATGACGGCACTATATTCCCGCAGAAAGTCAATGCCGATAATGAGATCACGGAAGCAATTACACAGAACGACAAAACTGACGGCGAACATAGATCTGTTCATAGCATAGATCCGTGAATCTGAACGCTAGCCGTGCAAATACCCTTTGAGGTAACGAGATGACCACCGGCAGTATGAAGATCCACCACAGAACACGGGGTAAGCACTTATTTCAGAAGAGTCTCCAATTTTTCACTCAGAATTGAATAGTCGACCCCGGTGCCAACTGACGCACTGACTCTGTGACAGTCTAGAATAACAGGTATGTCCAAAGAGATGTGGCTGTCTTATCTCGGAAGACGGTGCCATCTGTTCATGGCCACAGCGCAATGGCGGCGGCGGGAGGTCTTCAGCGCAGCGACTCCCAGAGACCTCGCCCCCGAAGGTCGCTGACAGCTTTACCGGCGAGAGCTGGGCAAGCGACCCTGCGCCACTCGCGAGAAGCTGTGAGGGATCGAGAAAGAGCGCCTCGGGGAAGATGAACGCGACTGATGCGGCACACGGGATAGAATTCGCTGTCCCGCAGTAGTCTTCGATGGCAGGGAGCCGGCGGCCAAACCGGGGTCTGGGCGAATCGGCTCGACATCCCAGCAGATCGAGGCGTCAATAAAAGCAATGACGGTAGAGGTGGCCTGGTTTTCCGCAGTGAAAGCAGATTGGCCGGGTGTCAGGTGAGCGCCAGACATCGGCCTTCCGCAAGAACGCTCGGCGATCGTCGAAACACTGCACTGGCGGCACTAAGGGCAACGGTACTGAAGGCGTCGCTGAAAACGGTGGTGGCGATGCGGCAGCTGGGTGCCTCGCAACCTAGGCATTGGTGAGGTGGTAGTAGTCTTCTGGTACAGGTGTTGTTTCGGCAGTAGAGGCCCGGAACGCCTGTTGTACCTCCTCGCGAACAAGAGCGGAAATTGAACCCAACGTAGGCTGCTAGGGGCTGCAAAATTTGAAAAATTCTTCACGCACGATGGTGCGAATCAGTTCGCGCAAATCGTCAAAGTGGCTCCCGGCGGTGGCAAACGATGAGGTGACGGCAGCAGCATGCAAGGGCCGGCTGCAAGTCGCAGAACATTGTTGAAGGACCTTTTCTATCGTTGTTGCCTCGGCAAGGAATGCAGCGACGGTTGGTGGCGGGCTGCGCACGACGCCTGCGAACAGCTGCTGCTTGACGCCACGCATCAAGTACCGGAGTTTCTTTTCTTCGGACATAGCCGGATCAGCTCACCTGAAGGAGCGCGTCATGTCGTCGACGTACATCCGAACGTTTTCTTTCGGCAGCTGGATTCGGGATTGCAGTGCACGCTCAGCTCGTTCGCTGTCGTGCCGTCTGAATGAACTCATAGATACGGTGCCATGTATAGCCAAGTATAACTTATTTCGGCGCAGATTTCGAAGAAAATGTGGTGGGGATGTTTTCTGAGCTTCCGGGACGGCGGATGGATGAGCTCTCTGTAACAACGCGGGTTAGGTACCTGACTGAGCAAGGTCCAGGGACCCTTGACCACTCCCAGTCCGCAGTTGCTGGGGCGGGGCAAGTAAGCCTGACGCGCAATTTCCGCTATGCTTCTTACTAAAGACGCGCTCAGTAGCGTTCGCGGTACGGGTGTCAACTGCCAGAACGATTAGCCGCTTGTGGGTTCGAACTTGAAGAACGCAATGTGGAGCCACAGATTCTAATCCATGTAACAAGGTACCCATGTGGGCTAGTTGGTGTACATCATACATAACTTCACCAGCGAAAGAACGAGACACGAGAAGAAGAAGAACACAGGACAACGCTGGACTAACAACTGACGTTTAATCGAGAAACGGCCAACCTAGGTCACCAGAAGACGCATGCGTATCAGACACACCAAACAAAACAGATACATAAGTGGCAGATCACCGAGGAGTGGATACACGCTCCAACACTGGCAAACAACAAAATACAGATAATATGTCTATCAATCTTGCACGCGCACACTTCTGCTTAGGAAATTAACTTCCTTGCTAGTGAGATGCAAGGACGGTGCACTGATGCATGTCTAATATCCTTGCGGCCTAATATGAAAGGCCTCAAGGATTTCCCTCTCCTGGCAGTGACACATGCATCAGTGCACCGTCCTTGCATCTCACTAGCAAGGAAGTTAATTTCCTAAGCACAAGTGTGCGCGTGCAAGATTGATAGACATATTATCTGTATTTTGTTGTTTGCCAGTGTTGGAGCGTGTATCCACTCCTCGGTGATCTGCCACTTATGTATCTGTTTGTTTTGTTTGGTGTGTCTGATACGCATGCGTCTTCTGGTGACCTTGGTTGGCCGTTTCTCGATTAAACGTCATTTGTTAGTCCAGCGTTGTCCTGTGTTCTTCTTCTTCTCGTGTCTTGTTCTTTCGCTGGTGAAGTTATGTATGATTCTAATCCATGCCTCATTATCAGCGGATTGAATTGAGTATTAAGTTGCGCAAAATCAAATCATTTGATGACAGCTTTGAGGTTGTTCTTAGATGTTTAGCTACGCGGCATGCGCCCACACTCAATACAGATCGCTGCCACAGTGCTTGAAAGGCACTTGAAAAAATCTTTCAAGCTCCTCAGCGGACTTCGCAGTAGTGTCCATGTGGGTTATGGTAGACGAAGAATCTGAGTATAACAGAAATCGTCCTGACTTGTAGGTAGTGGCAAATCACGGCTGAGATCGCAGCATCGGGGGTGCGTTGATCAAGAGGATCTGAAGATGTCGGATCAGATTCAAATGGAACAGGAGAGTTCTCGATCTTTGAACGACCAGCAAAGCTTGGCCTCTTCCGTAGCTGAAGTGGCGAACATGGTAGCCTTCCGCTGTTTCCGTGTTGCCAGTGCGTCCACTATATACACTCGCATTGAATGCGAGCATGTGAAATTTAGCGTGCTGGAAACGTTTAGGGGGAGTTAGTAATCATGTACACGCGTCTCTGCCAATATCTGCTGGTTTGTCAATGATATTAGACGATGGTATTCAGATCCTGGACTGCAAGGTTCTGGCATATTTTCTATGGGGTGTGCACTTCCGCCGTCAGCCGGTGCCGCACCTTAGCTCACTGCCTCATTGTTCTCCTGGCGTTGCGTGAGGCCTAACTCATCAAGTTGTTCAAAGGTCGAGGATGTTTGGCACGAGTGCATCTGTCATCGGTTTCTTGCAGCCACGACGAAGAAAGATCAGAATCAATGGGCGGAAACGCCGCAGAGATCCATGCTTGAGCAAGTGAACAAACTGAGTACACAACAGTTGAAAATGACAGAGAAAGTACATGGGTTTGGCCCCGGGTTTAGCTTAGTCCCGGGTTGGGCTAGACACCTTGCAGGAGAATCACACACGCGTCTCTCATGAGGTTTCAAGTTGTTGTATAGCGACGACGTTTTTAATAAGGCCGGGGCTAGAGTTATGTCCATATAGAACAATAACTATTGCTTGCGATGCGTCCAGGAGTAACAGAAACTCACAACGGGGCGTACACGGAAAAGTGAATACCATTCAAGTCCCCTGATGACAACAAAGATATATATATAACAGAGCGAAACCACGCATCAGCAAACATTAGTGCATTTTGTGATGCAGTACACAAATACTTCCAGATGCAACAGCATATATCTCCCTTTGGGAGGAACCCTTGGCATTCTGATAAAAAAAAGCGCTCTTGGAGCTATGGCCAGAAAGGATAGTAACTGCAATTTCAATTCTTCGGCAGCCAACCAAACCAAACCGAACCTAATCGCTCGCGGTGCAATGGGTACAGAAACGGAAGCATGCAGCAATCAGCCATCGTATTTGCTATGGTATGTACAGGTGCTGTCTCATCACTTTTATTCCATGAATTGTACTCCCATTGAGAATGCCTCCACAGTTAAATACCTAGGTGTTCATCTTTAGTCTGATTTTACATGGAACAGTCATATCGATGCAGTTGTTAGTAAATCACCTAAAGAACTTGGTTTCATCAGGCGTCACTTGCGCCAAGTTAACCCTGCCACGAAGCTCTTAGCTTACACTAACCTTGTCCGCTTAAAAATAAAATGCGCATCTTTAAATTGGAACCCGCTTCAAATGTACTTAATTTACAAACTTGAGTCGATAAAAGAAAGCAGCGACATTTACACCTAGGGACTATCGCGCCATTCCGGTATATCGGCCATCAAAGCATCGCTAATACAGCCTTCAATTGAAAAGCGAAGAATACTAGCATTGTTAACGCAATCTCAGAGATTGTTTCGCAGCAACTCTTCATTCGCTTCATCCTATACTAGACCCGCCCACCGTATCTTTCCCCGCTTAGATCGTGCTCTCAAAATTGAACCAATCTTTGCACGTACCCACCTTCTTAGTCATTAGCCCTTGTTCCTTGCCATATATCATTGGAACGAGCTACCAGGTGATATTGCTTTCACATTAGACCGTGACGCCTTAGTGAAAAAACTCAAGTGCTTTTACAAATAAATTCTGAGTCGGAAGGCTCCAGTCATGTGTACGCTCCACTTTTAATTTCCTCCTATATCCATTCTGTCTGTGCTTTTGGATTTGTTTTGTGTTTGTATAATTAACTGTGGAGTATCATCGTTTATATGTGACTGTACACCCCCTATGTAATGACCAATGGGGGCCTTTAGGGTAGGGGTTTAAATAAATTAGACAGGAAAGGGAATTCGGCACCCAGCGTTGCTTCTGTAAGGGATTGGGGGTCTGGTGTGACCAGAACTGCAGTGCCAGTAAATGCTGCCTTTAGACAGAACCATAGAAACAGTCATGCCGTTGCGTCCTGACGAGACATTGGACAGTCCGCTTGAATAAACAGTTTTAAAATATGTCCTGCGCTTTGCGACCAGAACGGTCACTTCTTCATTGTTGTGCTCGACACATGATAGGCTCCATCGCTCATTCGCCATTCAACACAACATGGCTTGCATTTTTAGATATGAATGTTTAATTGAATCAGAAGTTACGTAGATGCTTGGCATATGGCGTCACCTATGGCGCCAGGGTTCGCCACTGTCGCCAGTGACGTTGAGTTCGAGCAGCGTGTGGTGTGCGTTCGTCTCGGGCGTAAGCGGGGGAGCCAGGAAATCGGTTGCGGCCCGCGAGCCCGACTCGGCGCGCTGCGGGTCGGAGGCTCCCGGGCGGGGCGCCATGGTCTGCAGCGACGCGAACAACAGCGCCGCCACGGTGGAGGACACCACCAGGAAGGCGACCACCGCGGCAGGGACCAGTCTCAGGCGCCACTGCGGAGGTTCACAGAGCCCCGTTCGTTGCACAGCAAGATAAGCACAGCAATCGAAGAGTTTTAGCAGTAAACGTGCTTTCTAGAACACCAGCAGGGACAGTTCGGCGCTGTCGGCTGCCGAGCTTCATTCTGTAACAGGCATCTGTGCGTACCCGGAACCAGTTGTGCGTGGTGGTATCACTCTGTGCATGGGAGCCGCGAATCCAGAAAAGCGATGCGCCTGGCATTCACGCTTCGAACAAGCTCCTGCTGACAAGACGCACTCAAGGTTTCAGCTCCGTCGATTACGAAATAAAAAGAAGCGCCTATACAGAAAAGCTAGATCTGCTCCTTCTTCGACCTCGTTGGAAAGACATAAACTGTGTTTGAAAGCGTACTGTTCTGCTGTTACCGTTGCCAAAAACAAATACTTCACTCATGATCTGCCGTCACTTTTGCAGACTAATCCTAAGAAGTTTTGGCAGACTATATATCCCGAAAGTAAACATGACCTCATACAACTACACAATACTGATGGCTTGCCGCTAGCTGACACTGAATGTCCAACCGCGTTCAACAGATTGTTTGCATCAGTGTTTACTAAGGAAGATTATTCCAGTATGCCAATTGTTCTCGAGTCTGACTACCCATTCATGGAGCCCATCACCATTAGTGCTGAGGGTATCGCATCACTAATTAAAAATCTAAAGTTATCATCATCTGCCGGAGTGGACAGCATTAACTCGAAGATACTTAAAACACCATTTCAATTTCCAGCCAGATTTTGTGTCATATATTTCAGCAATCACTATCCTCCGGAGAACTGTCCACTGACTGGAAAATAGCCAAAGTCATCCCTGTCTTCAAAACGGGTAACAAAAACTCTCCTGATAACTATCGGCCTATTTCGTTAACATGTATATGCTGTAAATTACTTGAGCATATTATCGCTTCTCATATTTACAACTATCTGGAACGAAATGACTTCTTCTTTTCAAATCAGTATGGTTTTATGAAAGGCTACTCATGTGATACCCAGATATTTGAATTTACTACTGACCTGTATTTCAACATGGATGATAACCAGCAAACAGATTGCATTTTTTTAGATTTCTCAAAAGCATTTGACAAAGTTGCACATGGCAGGCTGTTTACAAAATTATCTACCCTTTCCCTTGATTCCCTCACATTATCTTGGCTTCGAAACTTTCTCTCATTACGTCAGCAATTCACAGTTGTCAACGGCTCTTCCTCATCCCTATGTGACGTAACCTCAGGCGTACCACAGGGAAGTGTACTTGACCACTTACTTTTTCTAATCTACATTAATTACCTTCCCACTAACATTCCATCCCGCTTACGCCTTTTTGCAGACGACTGTGTTGTTTACCGTAAGATCGCTTCTGAGACTGACCACCTGACCCTTCAAAATGATCTTGACACTATTATTGATTGGTGTAAAAACTGGCACATGATTCTCAACCCTAATAAATGTAAATCAATGACTTTTAGCCGCAAGCATGCTATTTCTAACTTCATATACTCTATAAATAATACCTCTGTACCAAGGGTTACGTCGTTCAAATACCTTGGAATTCAGTTCACACCAAATCTTTCATGGCCTTCTCATATTCCTGCAGTCTGCAACAAGGCAACAAGGCATCGAGGACATTAGGTTTCATACGCCTGAACCTTCGGAACTCACCTAGCTCCGTTCGAAAACTTGCATATTTTACATTTGTTCGCCCACAGCTGGAATTTATCTCAACTATATGGCCTCCCCATCAAAAATATCTCATAGATATGTTCGAGTCCATTCAAAGCAGAGCTGTCCGGTACATTTTTAGCAAATATAGTCCCCTCGCAAGTGTATTCCAGCTTAAAAACCTTAATGACATAGAGCGACATGACATACTTGAAATTCGTCGCTCCATTTCACTTCTGTGTTGGTTCCATAAATATGTTCACACCCGTCCTTCGTTGTTACCTCTGGAATCACCTTTCTGCTCTTCGCAACGCTTACACAATCAACTCAGCTTCAACCGGATATATGGGAAGACCCTGTCGTTTAATTCCTCTGCATTACCTAGAACAATAAAACTCTGGAATGATCTTCCTGACAACATAATCTCTTTCGTTGATCCTGGTGAGTTTAAAAAACATCTATGTATACATTTATTGCCATAGTGATGTTCGAAATGTACAGTTTCATTTGTTCTTAACGTTCTTTTCCCATTTACCACTTCTGTTGCCCCTCGTTGCTTTTTTTTCTCATGTTCGTGTTTCGCTTTTTTTTTTCTCTATTTTCGTGTGTGATGTTATTTTAACCCCGTTTTGTATAAATTTCGTGTTCCTTTCTTGTATTTGACTTGTACCGCGTTCTTGTACCGATATCACGGTTTTTTCCATCTGTATATACCTTTTTTCGATTTGCCCCCCTCACCCAATGCTCTTCGGGGCCTGTGAGGTACTAATAAGTAAATAAATAAATATGCTCTCCTTTCCGGCGGCATCAGTCTGTTCATTGCATCTCCTCAGTGAACGAGTGTCTCTTTTTCGGCTGAGCCAAGCTCCCCCTGGGCAGGCACTCGGCAACAAAGGCCGCTTTACAAACTTCAATATGGGCTGGAAAATTTTAAACAATGTTGATTGAAACGAAACATATTTTTCCAGATCCTCCTTGGTTTGCATGTGCGCTGTAAACTATTTTTGTTAGATTGGTAGAAATTAACCTTACCTACTCAGCGCAGTAATTAGCGAAATATATGCAGCTTTGTTTTAGCCATATAGCATGCATTCGGCCGTAGAATCTACAAGTGGATAAAGACGATTTCTAAAGTACATCCCGAGAGGCTGGCAATTTAACACGAGAAAAGCCAGGCTGATCTGTTCGCCACCGCGGGTTTAAATACCGCTCTGCCACAGTTGGCAGGCGGCAAAGTGATAAGTTGGCAGGCGGCATTCCCCTCACCTTCACATTTAGGTGAGGGGAATGTAAGGAAAGAACGAAAGGAAGTGAGAGAGGGTGGGAGGCAACTGGCGGCCTATACACTGTTTCATACTTAGCGTGCAACGCAACCAAAGCTAGAACGCCTCTTCGCACTGCCTATGTCTGTGCCTGAAAAGTGGTTAACAACGCGTACTACGTACGGGCAATGATCCGTATCGTTGTGACAAAGCTCGAACACTGCGAATGGCAGAATCTTGCACTTAATTTTTCTTCTTATCATGTTTCTGTGTAACTCATCGTCAAGATCTTGAGGAGTAAGAGTGACATGTGGCGGAGTGATACACGACTCCCACGCCTAACCTCACGGACTGCATCCGAGTCCAAAAGATAGTTCCCTATCAGCAAAAGGTATAACGAGAGGGTTCAATACCTGAACGCCTGCCGGCCTTGTTCATCATTTCCATTGTCAAGCATGTCGTCTTATACCGTTAAAAGTTTTCATTTAACCCTTGCCGATGCTTCGAAAAGTACGAGTGACACTATGCGGAAAGATGTGTCTTTGTGAGCGCATTGCTTGCGTAACATTCGCAACCGTCGGCAGGCTAAGTGTGAGACGGAGTGCAGTGGCATAGGAGGTCTTGGCCAGAAAGGAGGAATGCGAAGCTGGAGAGTGGTTGCCACGAGAATAACCTAGAGGCTGGCCAACGTGGAAGGAAGAGGTTACGACAAGTGTGGCGGAATCTGGAATCTGAAGGTGGTTCCACAGCGGAGTGGAGGCCTGTATTACTAAAAGAAAGCTATTCCAGCTTTAAATGATTCATGCACTAAGCGAGTTAGCCTAGCTCTGCAATTCTTGGTAGGACATACATGCCAATCCATTACCTCCTACGCTCTCTCTTTCTCTTTTACAGAGCTAAGTTTACCGGCTTTTAACAGCTACTAGGGCGATGACCCTCCTGACTAAGGCCCTACCCGCGATTACCTTCCCAAGATAGAAGCCGTAGATGCCCTGCTTGAAGATAATGGTACGGATATTTTTATTTCCATTGATTTTTTCCTCAATACAGAGATCGAGGACAAAGAGCTCTTTCATGTCAGTAAATATTTGATTGCCTACAAGCGTGACAAAGAAGGAAAAGTAATGGTGGTATCCTGATTTTAGCACAATCAGGATTGCATTATCCTCCTATTGTGCTTTGTGCTTCCGTGATCTTTGTGCTTCCGTGCATAATAACACATTCGTTGAAAGCTTTTCCTCCATTTAAAGCGTTAATCTGCCTCACATACAGCACCACAGGTTCCCGACAATGTCACCTATAACTATCGATCCACCTGGCATTGCCAAATTAATTGAATCTTTGAAAAATGACTGTTCACCTGGTTCTGATGCGATTAGCGCTAAATTTCTAAAATATACTTGTGCTTATAGCTCAGTTATACTAACCAAACTTTTTCAACAGTCACTCGACACAGCAAGCCTTCCTAACGACTGGAAAATTGGGAAGGTGGTTCCACTTCACAAGTCCGCTGGTAAGCACTCCCCTCAAAACTTTCGTCCCATTTCGCTCACTAGCACATGCTGCAAATTACTAGAACATAACATTTTCAAGCATGTCGCTACCTTTCTCGATGAGAATTCATTTTTCACACCTTCGCAACATGGTTTTCGTCAAACATACTCGTGTGAAACTCAATTATTTGCCTTTACTGATAAGCTATACCGCATACTTGACAACTCATCTTGTGCTGACTGCATTTTCTTGAATTTTCCAAAGCCTTTGATAAAGTATGTCATAAATTGCTGCTACATAAATTGAGCCATCCTAATCTCAATCCTAACGTGGTTTGGTTTATGGTGTATGGGGTTTAACGTCCCAAAGCGACTCAGGCTATGAGAGACGCCGTAGTGAAGGGCTCCAGAAATTTCGACCACCTGGGGTTCTTTAACGTGCACTGACATCGCACAGTCCACGGGCCTCGAATTTCTCCTCCAAAGAAATTCAGCCGCCGCGGCCAGGATCGAACCCGCGTCTTTCGGGTCAGCAGCCGAGCACCATAACCACTGAGCCACCGCGGCGGCTCAATCCTAACGTCTTCAACTGGATTAAATCTTTCCTTCTTAACCGTTGGCAATTTGTGCATGCTAATAACACTAATCCACCGATTGCTAACGTGCTATCTGGTGTTCCACAGGGATCGGTACTTGGACCACTCCTATTCTTAATCTATATTAATGACCTTCCTTCTGCCATATCTTCCAACATTCACCTTTTTGCTGACGATTGTGTAATATTTCGGGAAATAACTAACGTTAACAATGCTGACACTCTCCAGTCAGACCTCAGTTTGATGCCAGACTGGTGCACTACATGGAATATGAAATTAAACATTAATAAATGTAAAGCTTTGCGTGTTTCCCGTGCACCTAACGCTCTTCCTTCATATTATCTTAATGGCACTTCTCTTGATTGGGTAAAAACATACAAGTACCTAGGTATTCATATCACTCAAAATTTAACATGATCTATTCATATTGACTACGTTATTAATAACGCTAACCGCATGTTAGTGTACTGACGTCGCAATTTCTCAGCCGCTCCCGCATCTCTTAAGCTTATACTCTATAAAACACTTATATGTCCTAAACTAGAATACGCAGCATCAATATGGGACCCTACACATGATAACCTTGTATATTCCTTGGAACTAGTCAAAAATATTTCCGTTCGCTTCATTCTTTCAAATTACAACCGTACGGCAAGCATCACAGCCATGAAATCTAACGTGTCACTCCCACCGTTACAATCTCGCCGTAAAATTGGTCGCCTAACACTATTTCACAAGCTATATCATCACGCTACGCTTCACGACTATTTCATATCACCCCCAGAAAATATTTCACGTCGCATCGATCACCGCCACAAGGTTGGCATCCCAACATGCCACACCAAATCTTCTTTTCAGTCATATCTTCCTCGCACATCTGTGGAATGGAACCGCCTTCCCCCCGATATTGCAGCCATTGCAGATAACAAAACCTTTCACGACGCAATAGCTAACATTGTTTATTCTGAAAGAAGTTGATCATGTGTTATATCTGTTTCCACTGTGTTATGTACATTGATTTTGTTATTTACGCTTTGTGAATGTTGTTTGTTTTAATCTGGAGAAAATTTATTTTGTACTACCTGTTTTCGCTGTATTATATTCATTGTTCTTTATCCTAATTAACCCACTCCCCTCTGTAATGCCTTTGGCCCTGAGGGTACAATAAATAAATAAATAAATAAATAAAGAGTTCGCGTCTGGCTTGTAGTTGCTCCGGTAGCGGCATGATCAGCGGTTGTCTCAAGGTTTTCTAACCTCGTCTTGCGGATCACTGCTAGCATCGCTAGTCGCTACCGGGCGGACTATGCCTTTTTCGTGTGTCGACTGCATGGTAGCCGATAAAATTGAAAGTTGCTTCCACATTCAGTGCCACGTGTGCCTTAGCATCACTAGCATCACATGGGAGCCAGCCTTTCTCTGACGACAATTTACATCGGGTCTGGTCAACGCCAAGGAGCGCATGGTGGACAAGACCGCAACATCTTCGTGGTCACAGCAGGATACAAACCCTAAATTCATAGGCAAATAAACACATCAGAATAAAGCGGTCTTTCAATGCTGCGCCGCCACCCACGGATCATTGCGTAATTATCCCTGCGGCCGATACTTGGGCGTCACCACAACCATCACTCAAACCTTCATTCTTTTTTTCAAGCTGACGTCATCAACCAAGACTTTTACAAAGCCTTAGACCAGGTTCTTCATTGGCATTTAATGACGAACTCTCATGCCTCCACGCTCACCGTTTTATCTCGTCATAGATCGACTGTTTTTTTCGCGACCTATCGTGCTGTCATCACGTGAAGATACGCCTCTTCCTTCTGGCTATAAAGCTGCGCAAGTCGTAGAGAGCCTTCACACATCGTGCAGCGGTGGCGGTGGCACGTTGCTGCACAAGAGTGCTCAAACAACTGTTTTGAATTTATGAAGGAGCTAGACACCGCAGCGGACACAGGACAGAGAAAGAAGACCTGTGTCCGCTGCGGTGTCTAGCTCCTTCATGTCTCACCAACTGGCCTACACATCTACCCTCCTATGTTTTGAATTTGCAGGTCAGTTGTCTTTTCTTACTGTTGTTAAGCTGCCAGTGCCTGCCGCCGCCAATGCTGCCCATGGTCGAGTGTCTTGCTTGCAATGTCGTCTGAAAATGTTGATCCTTGTTCTGCATGCTACGAAGACATTATAGATGGTGAAGAATTTTTGACCTGTGCGGATTGCTGTCAAAGGTTTCATATAGGGAAGTGTGCAGGGGTTGGGGAGCGGAGTTTCAAAGCAAAAAATGCTGAATTAAAAAAATAACTGAAATGCCTGACATGTCGATCTTCGGCGTCTCGCAGTCATGATAGGAGCAGTAAGGCATCTTCTACTGTCTTATGCAAACAGCTTGCTGAGATTAGTAAATCTTTGGCAGATCTCAGGGCCAAAGTGGATGATCTGTCATCTGCTGTCATCTGCTGCTGTCTGTCATACGATGATCTGCCTTACGTTCATAAGGTTTCCCATAGCCTCAAAAAAGTGGCCAGCTGGAACACTGTGCCGCTTGTTTTTTTCGGCGCCAAATAAGTTGGCTAAACTATGCCCCCGCATCTGCGGGGAGACTGAGGGCGGTTGCAAGAAGCAGCATCAAGAAGACTTCGTTAAATGTGCCCTGGGAGTGGTCTACATCATTTTCCTGTCCTGCGGAAAGTGTTATATCCAGCAGACGGGGCGCTGTCTTAATGACCGTTTAAGGGAGCATGCTCTGAACATAACACAAAAAGGTGTTGAATTAACAGCGCGAACGAAGACGAGCACAAAAGACAAGGAGACGGACGACACAGCGCTGTGTCGTCCGTCTCCTTGTCTTTTGTGCTCGTCTTCGTTCGCGCTGTTTATTCAAGATGCTTAACCAACTAGCGCGCCAAAACGTGTTAACAAAAAGATGAACTCGCGAATTTAGTTTCGCATATTCTGACGTGCAAGTGTGAGCCCCGCTTTAATGAAGCAAACATTCTGGGCTGAAGTGCAAACACAAAAGACAGAGTTTTGCTGGAGGCCTTCCACATCCACGAAAAAGCGAGTCATTGTATTAGCGACGCGGTAGTAAGTTTGTACGCCTCCGAGCGCGCCTTTCCGGATAGTTATCTGCAAGAAGAACACTGCGTTCCGTGCGTTCCGTTTTTCTTTAGTTTAGTTTTTCTGTTTTTTCTTTAGTTTTTAGTTAGTTTTCTTCAATACGCCTGTTGGTTCTTGGCGCTTTCTTTCGCAGCTGTTACTACACTTGATACCTGTTATTTCGGCGATTGCAGCTATGTAATCAGACTTCTCTCTTTTAGTTTGCTGTCAAGAAGGCCGGTGCCGCCCTAGTGTCGTGTGTGCATGCGATGTGTACGCCTATATATTGTTAACTCTTCTGAATAATAAAGCCAGTTGTTAGCAGCGTTCGTGTTTGTCGTGTTTTCCTCCTGTGTTCGTCTTTTTTTTCGCTACCTTTTTAGCCAAGTTATCACAAGTTTGGCAGCTAAAGAAAAACTGCGCAACTGCTTTTTTTGAACTGCAAAGGTTTTGAGTAACATAAAGAGCTTTCCTTTGCAGCTGTGATACTGCTGAAATGTGGACGGTAAAGAATAATTACTCCTTAAGTCAAGTGTTTCATCCGCCCTGGCCGCTTATTGATTTTCTTCATCCAAGTTTGCAGTGCCGCTTTTAGGGGCACCATACCTGAAGCGTCAGCTCCGGCCGGTCATCGCCCTCCTCCTCGTCGTCTTCTGGTGGCGGCGCCGCCGCAGCCAGTCGCGGTTTGGACGGACGAGGGGCCGCTTTGTTGGCCACACGTCGCACCCCAGAAGGACTTGCGGTCGTCTCCCAATCGGTCTCGCTAGACGTCGTGACCGAGGCTGGGCGGAATCAGTGGCGAGTATCATACACGCGGTACTAGAACTCCCTTCGTCGTGCTTTCGTTAGCGCCACGCTATTCAGGAACGAAAAGCAAGCAGTCAAGGGGCAACACTTCAACGTAACAGAGTTGAAGATTGAGCTACAGAGAAAATCCGGCGTCGATGTTGCCGGGGTTCTAGCGAAAAATCATGAGCATGACTCTGGCAGGGGTTGCTAAGAGACCAACCTAGGAGGCAGTTCGGTCAGTCACCTAGGTCAGTGACTTTGCGGCGTCATCTCAACCTGCCCAACGAATAGTGAGCAAACTGCCCACTGTGGCAGGTGGCAATTAATGAAAGAGCAATCTGGGCCGCACAAGGCCCACCGCGGCGAAACCCTGTCATCGCAGGGAAGTGCCGCATCGCTTAACCGCTGCACCACTGCGCCTGGAGAGGATGTGGAACGAGGTGTCTATTAATGTAAATTAGAGAATAACCTTCTGGTTTGTTTGGTCTATGGGGTTCAACGTCCCAAAGAGACACAGGATATGAGAGAGAGAGAGAGAGAGAAAAAAAAAACTATTTACAAAGGAATTCGGGGCACGCCCCAGGGTCCCCGCACGACCCCACTGCACTCAAGAGTTAATGTTCCTGAGGTCCATAACACTGGCAGCACGGCCGGTGGCGATGGTCTGCACGGCCGGGTCCTCCGAGCGCAGCGGGGTCTCCCAGTCCTCCCAGGTCTTGAGGTTCTCTAGGTCCCGCGGGGGAGGGTCCGCCGGGCAGAGGGAAAGGATGTGGAGGGAAGAAGCGAAGGGTTCTGGGCATAGGGCACATGTGGGAGTGGGAAAGGATGGATGACAGTGGGCTAGGGTAAGGGGTGAGGGGAGAAAGTGTGTCTGTAGTCTGCGCCAGAGTGTTGCGTGTTTGTTATCTAGGGAGGGGTGGGGCGGGGGGTAGAGCTGGCGTGAGGCTCTGTATGCCTGGGTCAGCTCACTGAATGTGTGCATGCGCTCCTTCGTGAATCCCCGATCCGAGGCCACCTGAGCCCGGTTTAAAGAACCTCGGGCTAAAAGGTTGGCAGCCTCGTTTCCGGGATTCCCGGAGTGCGCAGGCACCCATATCAGCTCCACATGGCGGGGCGGGGGTGCATCGGGCGAGTCCAGTATGCCAAAAGCAGGGACATGAACTCGGCCTCGAGCAAAATTTAAAATCGCAGTTTTGGAGTCACTGAAAATGTACCGGGCTTCCGTGCGGGTGATTGCGAGTGCAATGGCGGCTTCCTCTGCAGCCTCTGGGGAGGTGTTGGGAGGGAGAGGTAGTGTGATGAGGGCAGATAAAGAGGAGTCCACCACAGCTGCTGTCGCTTCATCACCCGTGCAGGCAGCGTCCACCCATACGGCGTCCGGCTCGGAGCCGTACGCTCGATGGATTGCCTTCGCACGGGCTCTGCGGCACTGCTCATGGTGGGACCGGTGCATGTTCCTCGGGAGCGGCCTGATGAGGAGCTCCTGGTGAAGGGATCGTAGTATGGCGAGGAGGGTTGGGTCGTTGGCAGGTATTCTGATTCTGAGAGTGTCCAGGATATACCGACCTGTGGAGGTTTTTGTGAGCCTGATGTATTGGGCCTGTCGGTGGGCCTCCACCAGTTCCCCGATCGTGTTGTGGAGGCCCAAGCCTAGTAATCTGTCAGTGGGTGTGTTGAGAGGAAGATGAAGTGCTACTTTGAATGCCTTGCGAATCAAAGCATCCAAAGCGTTTATGTCATGTTTGGATAGTTGTAAGTATGGGGTGGTGTACAGCACACGGCTGAGGACAAAGGCATGAATGAGGCGACATAGGTCGCGCTCCTTCATGCCGCTATGACGTCCCGAAACCCTGCGGATGAGGTGCGATATCGCGCCTACAACCTGCTTGAGTTTCTTTAGGGTAGTGGTGTTTTTGCCATCGTTCTGGATGTGCAGGCCCAATACACGGAGGGTGCCAACCTCAGGTACCGGGTCACCATCCAGTTCAATGGCAATGGGGGAGCGGGGACAGCGGTGGTTCTTAGGACGGATGAGGAGCAGTTCGGACTTCTCTGGGGAGCAAGACAGTCCGATGGTGCGTGCGTAATTTTGGGTAAGGGTGGCTGCTTCCTGTAAGGTGCTCTCTATGTCGCCGTCACTGCCGTGGGTGGTCCACAGGGTGATATCGTCGGCATAAAGAGTGTGCTTCAGGTGGGGAATAGTTGCCAATTTTCGGGCGAGGGGGATGAGGGTAATGTTAAAGAGAAAGGGGGAAAGGACGGACCCTTGAGGGGTGCCGATACTCTGAAGCGTGTAGGAGGGGGAAGACAGAGATATGAGTATATACATGTACACATATATATATATAGACAGGATATGAGGGATGCCGTAGTGGAGGGCTCCGGAAATTTCGACCACCTGGGGTTCTCTAACGTGCACTGACATCGCCCAGCACACGGGCCTCTAGAATTTCGCCTCCATCGAAATTCGGCCTCCGCGGCAGGGATAGAACCACGCCTTTCGGGTCAGCAGCCGAGAACCACAACCACTGAGCCACCGCGATGACCTTCTGCATACATGGGAATTAACCCACCACGCTATCGCGTCACACACTAGGCGGAGCTGAAGTTTCCCCTCCAACTTTTTCCCTCCGCCCTCCTTGCTGAGACATTGAGTATGATCAGCTCATATGCAAGCATGGAAAAAAATTGGACGGGACACTTAGTCTCCGCCTTCAAGGTATGACGCGATAGCGCAATGGGTTAATTCTCTTATATCCAGCATTGGTCCGTTTCTACATTAATCGATCCCTGGGAGCCCTCATACCTCTCCTGGTGCAGTGGGGCCGCGTCAAACGATAAGCTACTGCCCTGCGATGGCAGGTGCTGCCACCGGTGGGCATTGTGCGGCCCCGCTTGCTCTTCCCGAGTGATCAATCATTAACTTGACTTTCACCTGCCACGGTGGGCACTTTGCTTATAGTCCGGTAGGAAGGGTGTGATGACTCCGCAAGTTCACGTTACCTAGGTTGCTCACGTACCTCCTAGGTTGCTTCTCAGGGAATTTTTGTGGTTTTTTCGCTGATGGTCAACGACGCCAATGGCGTCGATGGCGACGCCGGTTTTTCAGCGACACGAGCTTCTGAACACTATCGCGTGAATACGGAGTACATTTGGCATGGGGAAATATATTGAAATGTGTATGTTTTTCAAATTGTTTCAATGAGATGCACAGATGCCATCGGCGCCCGCACGTTTCCATAAACATTTTCCGTCGCATAGTATGTTCCATATTTAAAAGGAGAGCAATTATTCACTAGCCTTCACCCTGAAACCCTGAACCTGCAACGCGCCCTCGCCACCTTGGCCGAGGACCTATTGAACGCCTAACATAAAGGCTGAAAGAAGCCAACAGCCGCAGAAACCAAGGGGCACAGGGGATTTTTTTTAATTGATTTATTTATTTTGTGGTGTTGATCAATTTAGAATATTACTGAATATGTTATCGCTTAAAGCTAATTGATTAGAAAAGCAGAAGAAAAAAAAAACGAGCCCCTCATTGCTTAGCCCTTTGCTTAGCCCTTTGCTTAATTGCTTAGCGAGGGCATCGGTTCTGGCAGCCTTGACGCCATAGGAAGCATAAGAGGGTTCTCACGCAGCTTCCACCCTCTCCGTTCGATGACGTTCTACGTCACACCTGCGGTAACTCAGGACGTTCTACGTCCGCCGCTTATGAACGTGGGTGGCGCTGATGAACACTCTCAAGGTTAGGTTACTTGTAAACATAAATACCCCCGAAAGCAGAAGATTTGACAGCCGTCGCCGTAGCTCAGAGGTAGAGCACCGGACGCGTAATTCGGAGGTCGTGGGTTCGGATCCCACCGGCGGCAGTGGTTGTTTTTTCATCTGCTTTTCTAATCAATTAGCTTTAAGCGATAACATATTCAGTAATATTCTAAATTGATCAACACCACAAAATAAATAAATCAATTAAAAAAAATCCCCTGTGCCCCTTGGTTTCTGCGGCTGTTGGCTTCTTTCATGTTTATAACGAGCCCCTCATTCCCCTTCCTTTCTTTGCTTAATTGCTTAGCGACGGCCTCGGTTCTGGCAGCTTTGACACCATAGGAAGCATAAGAGGGTTCTCACGCAGCTTCCACCCTCTCCGTTCGATGACGTTCTGCGTCACACCTGCGGTAACTCAGGACGTTCTACGTCCGCCGCTTATGAACGTGGGTGGCGCTGATGAACACTCTCAAGATTAGGTTACTTGTAAACGTAAATACCCCCGAAAGCAGAAGATTTGACAGCCGTCGCTGTAGCTCAGAGGTAGAGCACCGGACGCGTAATTCGGAGGTCGTGGGTTCGGATCCCACCGGCGGCAGTATTGTTTTTTCTTCTGCTTTTCGAATCAATTAGCTTTAAGCGATAACATATTCAGTAATATTCTAAATTGATCAACACCACAAAATAAATAAATCAATTAAAAAAATCCCCTGTGCCCCTTGGTTTCTGCGGCTGTTGGCTTCTTTCATGTTTATAACGAGCCCCTCATTCCCCTTCCCTTCTTAACATAAAGGCTGTTTTAATAAAAGTGTCACATCACCACCACCCTAGCGTATTCATAAGGCTACAAAGGAAAGCTGTACAGTCTCCACTGAAGCTTCGCAGCCGAACAAGAATTCGTCCTCATCTCGCGTTTTTCAACTGCAAAACTCCTGTGCAAGCTGTATAGCTGTCCTTTCTAGCCATATCGCAGCCCTTGGGTGAATGCTAATGAATAACTGCTCCCTTAATACAAATTCACTCAACCTGGGGGATTCCCTTAAAACATATTAAACATGTTTTGTTTGGTTTCCGTATGGTTATAAGGAAAACAGAAATGTGGAGTAGCCACATGTGACGTTTCAGTATGTTTATCACCTTTTTAAATGGAGAAAAAAAAAAACACTTGATTTTTCACTGCTATTGCGCAAAAATTGCTGCGTGGAAGTGTTCGCTTCTTGTATTTCTTCTGGAGACACTGAACTGCTTGTGTACACGTTGCAGTTGTCCCGTTCGCGTTTCACTTAACGGTGGTAGCAGATCCTTCTGTATACCCTGTGGTGCGTACCGGTTACACTCATTCACTGCACTGCAGCAGAGCATTCTCCATTATTAAGAAAACTGGAGGGTACACTTAAGCTCAGCCTTAATAGCGTTAATGGGCTAATGCCCATAAATGGGGAATGGGTCATTCTCTTGGCATTCACAGATCGTTACATGCTGCCTCAGCATGTGACTGTCTCAAACAAAGGCAACGGTGGGGCTGGTAAGAGCCAGACTGTTCTTTTCGAGCAGCATCTTGCTGTTAACTATTAATTCAACTACCACCTGCCACGGTTGGCGGTTTGCTCACGCGGTTTGCTCAGCCATAGTGGCCAGATTATGATGACGCTACAAGGCCACATTTGGGGATTTCTCTTGAGATTTTCCGCTCACACCACCGCCGACGACGACACTGGGCTTTCTGCTGAAAAATTTACTACCGCAAACGTTACGCTTACGAGCTGAACTTTCGGTCTTGCTAACTCTATGAACATTTTGAGTGGGAAATATAGCCTATAAAACCAGCCACATACATGGCCGAAGGGTTCTCTTGAAATAGTCTTTGCAACGCGATGGTACACAATCTTCGTTCAAAGATGGCAGCAAAGACAAAATTAGGCCTCAGGAGATGCGTAATGGACACGAGGTATTGCATCGTATCTGGTACAGCACGGGCCTCGTATCTACGACCTGTGTGACGTACGCGGTATCAGCCTTTTATATTGTTGGTAAGGGAACTCATGTTTGTGAGGGAACGCACCCTCCTGTCCCACTTCAGTGCGTGTATACACGGCTGTTCAATAAAGGGGTGGTTCTTATGCTCCCCTTGCTCGGAGCCTCTGGTCGTATCTCGTCTGCAGCAGCACGATACATGGTGTCAGAAGTGGGGTGACTATCGGCGTCCAATCTTGGCGAACTGAAGATTACGCTACAAGACCAACCCCATGGACTTCCTGAAGCCACCAGGTCCGCTGAGCTTGGTAGGGGAAATTGCCAAGAACTGGCAGACATTCACGCAAAGGTTCGAATTTTTTATCAAAGCATCAGAACCAACCGAAAAGCCTCGAACAGAACCACGCAAGACGACACTCCTGCTGAGCGTAGCGGGTGAGGAAGCCCTCGAGATCTTCAACGCGTTCAGCTTCGGCGAAGACGAGAACAAGAATGACTGCGCCACTATCGTGAAGAAATTTGATGAATACTGTGCGGTGCAGAAGACCAAAGTACGTGAGCGCTACGTCTTCTGCACTCGAGTACACGCCCCGGGTGAGCCCTTCGAACCTTTTCTACGGGTCTGAGAAAACCAAGCACGAACATGCAACTTCGGCTCTCAAATGGAAGCTATGATCAGAGACCGGGTTGTGTATGAAACTAACGATGCGAAAGTTCAGGAAACTTTGCGGCGGGGCACCGCACTGACGTTACAGAAGGCTGAGCAGGTTCCGAAAGCTGGTGAAGCGGCAGCAGCACAACAGAAACTCTGGGCACGGGATGACAGCCAGACTGACACGATGCGCATGGAACATGGCAGTAGACAAAGTGAATTGCCCAGACATCACAAGTGTCGCTAGTGCGGAAGAGCGCACCCGCCACGAAGTTTTCCTGCATTCGGGAAAACATGCCGAAAGTGTCAGCGGCCTAGCCATTTTGCTATTTGCTGCAAAAGATTTGCCCAGGTTGGCGAACTTCAAGGCAATGAAGATAACTTTGACATACTGGACGTGTCACGCAGCGTGGCAAACCTACACGACTGAACTGCGCACGCTCAAATCAAGAACGTACCGCTCAAATTCAAGGTCGATACAGGCGCGGAAGCAAATTTGCTACGCTTCGGATGCTACCGTGAAATTCGCCCCAAGCCGTCACTGAAACCAAGCAGCTCGGTGCTGCGTTCCTACGGCGGGGTTGGTATCAAGCATAAGGGTATCATTCGCACAGAAGTAGCCCTGGGTGACCGTTACGCCGTTCTCGACTTCTTCGTGCTGTCCAAGGGGCATCAGGCTATCCTGGTCCTATAGGCCAGCGAAAATCTTGGGCTCGTGTCACGCGTACACGCAGTCTCTCAAAACAGTTCTGAGGAAGTCGCAAGGAACTTTCGCCACTTGTTCACAGGAACTGGATGCGTGGAAAGGTTCTATCGATTGGTTTTGAGTGATGACGCCAATGCAGTCGTCCAAGCGGCCCGGCGAGTACCGGTGGCCCTCCAGGAGCCCCTGCGAGAGGAACTGGGACGCATGGGGCGCGCAGGCATCATAACGAAAGTCACCGAGCCCACAGACTGGGTAAGCCCATTGGTCATTGTCCGAAAGAAAAACGGGAAAATTCGAGTCTGTATTAATCCCAGGAGAATTAACCAATGTATCAAGAGGGAGCATTACACAATGCTGCGACGTGAAGACATGGAGGCAGAGTTAGCGGGCGCTACAGTTTTTACGCGTCTTGACGCAAACTGCGGTTTTCACCAGATTCCATTGGACGACGAAACCTCGAAAATTTGCACCTTTGCAACGCCATTCTGGCGCTATAGATTTTAGCGCTTACGCTTTGAAATATCGTCGGTGTGTGAGGTATTTCAGAAAACTCTAAATAGTTGAAGGCCTTCCCGGCGTCAGAGTATTCGTTGATGACGTGCTAGCCTGGGGGTCGTCAAGGCAGGAGCATGACATGCGCCTACAGTCGGTACTGCGGGCAGCAGAACGCGGCGGATTGACATTTAACCAGGACATGTCGTCAGCAAAATAGAGTTTTTGGGTGACGCCATTGACAAAGAAGGAATCAGACCAAGCCCGTCACAGATAAAATGTATGGTAGAAATGCCACCGCCGTCTGACAAGCCCGCGGTACAGTGAATGCTGGAAGTAATGAATTATTTTGGCAAGTTCATGCCGTCATTGGCCCAGAGGACGACGCTCCACAGAAATCTTCTAAAGCAAAGTGTTGCGATTGACTGGACGTCTAATCATGTTTAAGAATGGAGGCAGCTTTGCGGCTGCTTAAGTAAAGAGCCTTTGCTAACACTATTCGATCCAACAAAAGCAACAAAGGTGTCTTGCGATGCGTCACGAAACGGAATCGGCGCAGCACTGTTACAGTGTCACAATGACACATGGAAGCCTGTCGCGTATGCTTCACGGGCGCTTACAGAGTGCGAACTGTGCTATGCGCAAATTGAAAAGGAGGCCATGGCGGTCGCATATGGCTGTCAGAAATTCAATCATTTTGTACACGGTCGGTTGGTTATTCTCGAAACTGATCACCCTTTGATCGCCATCTTGAGAGCAGAAGGCCATTGGAAACATGCCCCCGAGATTGCAGCGGTTTTTTCTGCGTCTTCTTCGCTACGACATAAAATGCAATTCACGCCGGGGAAGCACCTTCTCCTCGCCGACATGCTGTCACGAGCACCAACCGGAACTAGCACAGAAAGCGACATCCTCAACGACGACACTGAAGTGCACGCAGTAAGTGTAGTCTCTTCACTCGTCATCGAGAACACCCGGAAGAGGTTGGCTACTGAAACTACTCGGGATGAAGACTTGAAGCAAGTTATCGAGAATCTGGAGGGCGGAAAACTACTTAAAGGCCAGTGGAAGTCGTTTGAGGGAGAACTCTCCCACGTAAAGGGAGTCCTCTTAAAAGCCTGCAAAGTTGTAGTCCTGGCTAACATGAGGCAAGAAACTTTGGAAGGAATTCGTCAAGGCCACCTGGGCATCAATAAATGTAAAGCAAGGTCAAGAAATTCCGGCTTCTGGCCAGGGATCAATGCTGACATAGAAGCGTTCGCGCAGGCGTGTTCTGTCTGCAAGATGTACGCGTACAGACAGCCACACGAGCCATTAAAGTTGCGCCCGGTACCCGATAAGCCCTGGCATCGTGTCGGCATCGATATTTTTGAGTATGGAGGACGATCATACTTGTGCGTCTACGACGCATTATCAAGTTTTCCTGAGGTAGAGCTACTCAAAGACTACCGCAAAGACAGTGGTTGAAGCAACAAGTGCGATTTTTGCCAGATACGGCATACCAGATGAAGTTTCCTCGGACAATGGTCCACAATTTGCTAGCCGCGCTTTTGCTGAGGTTTCTCAAACGTACGACTTCAACGACACCACTTCCAGTCCTAGGTACCCCCAGTCCAACGGTTTGGCGGAAAAAGGGGTTCATGTAGTAAAGAGGATTTTAAAGAAAAGCACTGAAATGAATGAAAATTTTTGGCTTGGTCTTCTTGCCTACAGATCTACTCCAATGGAAACTGGACCATCACCTGGCGAGGTACTTCAAGGAAGACGACTGCGGACAACGTTGCCCGACGTCCGGCCGTGTCCAATTAGCAGCGTACAGAAGCATCGCCAGACCGACCATTCCATCCGGCAACAAACACCGCTCAACCCTGGAGACACGGTTCGCATCAAAAAGGGGTCATGGACCACTAAAGGTCAAGTCGTTCAAGCATCAATATACCCTAGGTCATACAACAGTCACCGAAGACGGAATAATTCTACGGCGCTATCGGCGGCGCCTGCAGCCTACCAAGGATGCTTTTCGACCGAGAAGCCTTTATGAGCCTGATGAGAACCTGAGCTAAGAAGCACCTTAAGGTGCTACTTCAGCATCCAGTAGCAACGATCTATCAGGGACACTGGCCACAACGAGTAGCATCCCTGCCTCCTTCAACGCTCCCGCAGGCGTGCCTCCGCACCACGAACTTGTACCGAGAAGGTCGAACTGTGTACGAAGGCAACCACAGAGACTTGCATATGGTCGGAACTCTGTGCAGGTTCCTAGCATCGTTTTTGATGTTTTGTTTCTGTCGAATGTATTGTTCTTCTAAAGAAAGGGGGATGTATCGTATCTAGTACAGCACGGGCCTCGTATCTACGTTCTGTGTGACGTACGCGACTCCCTTTTGTATTCTTGGTGAGGGAACACACCCTCCTCTCCCACTTCAGTGTATATATACACGGCTGTTCAATAAAAGGGCGGTTCTTTTGCTCCCCTTGCTCGGAGCCTCGGGTCGTGTCTCGTCTGCAGCGGCAACGATACAGATATTAGTTATCCTGGCGTCCAATGCTCGTGAAATCAGTCAGACAGACTTCCCGTTTGCAACACATTGCTCCGAGTCTCTCAGCGCAGGCATAGCCCTGTCTTTTCCTCAATACGGGTGGTGAAAGTCTACACACGGCCTTCCTGAACTTTGATGATGTTTGAATGTTACTGTGCAAGGGCAGCTACGGCCAAACAGCGCTCATCGCACAAGACATCTTCGTCTACAGAGAGTGCGGTTAAACATGCATTATCCAAGCATTCCGCCCCAGATAAGACTAGCTGCAGGCCAGGCAAATGTTTAAGTCTGTTGTGTCACTCGTGGGTACCTGGTGGCACTGAAGATCAAACCCTGCGCCTCCCGCATGCTGCACTTAGCTCTTAGTCTTCCACAGACACGAGCTAAACCTTGCAACAATGCGATTTTGTTCGGTCAAGTGCTATTATATTGTTCTTCATGTCATTCTTTTCTAGCGTTTCCAAACGTTACAAGTAAACGATGGCGACTCTTTTCCTGGCCTTCATTAAACATTTTAACTATATAAAACTTTTGCTGAAATTGTGAAGCAATCCTGCAAGACCAGATCCGTCACTTGCGAGCGACACAACTTGAATCAACGCTTTGCAGGAAGCAAAGTACAGCAAGGTCGACACGTACACCATCGAGTATAATACG